>NC_057716.1:531616-591820 GCF_004010195.1 Chiloscyllium plagiosum | reverse complement strand
GAGGGAAGTAAGGGGGGAGGTGTGGGCGCAGGTTTTGCATTTCTTGCGGTTGCAGGGGAAGGTGCCGGGAGTGGAGGTTGGGTTGGTGGGGGGTGTGGACCTGACGAAGGAGTCATGGAGGGAGTGATCTTCAGTGTTAGCATGGTCCAAACAGTCCTGAAGGACATGGGAAACTAGTAGAGGGTTCAGGAATGAAGAGGGATGTATGACACCAGAATGGACAATGGTAATGGTGGGGTTATTCAACAGGGCAACTCTGTATTCAGTCTATCGAGCTGGACTCAAATGTTGTGTTGCAGCATTGAGGAGTAACTCCTTTACAGTGGGCGGCACGGTGGCACAGTGGTTAGCACTGCTGCCTCACAGCGCCAGAGACCCGGGTTCAATTCCCGCCTCAGGCGACTGACTGTGTGGAGTTTGCACGTTCTCCCCATGTCTGCGTGGGTTTCCTCCGGGTGCTCTGGTTTCCTCCCACAGTCCAAAGATGTGCAGGTCAGGTGAATTGGCCATGCTAAAATTGCCGTAATGTTAGGTAAGGGGTAAATGTAGAGGTATGGTATGGGTTGCGCTTTGGCGGGGTGGTGTGGACTTGTTGGGCCGAAGGGCCTGTTTCCACACTGTAAGTAATCTAATCTAAGCATGACCAGCATGTACTACTAAAGGACTACCAAGGGTAATATATCAAGCAGTTAAAAATGCTTCTGAGGCAGCAGCCACTGCTTGTGGACATACTGGAAGTCACGCCACAACTGAATCCAGCTTTGAAGACAAATATACTACAGGGTGTTGTCAGTCACCGTGTTTCTGAGTTAGGATAGCAAGGCTAAAACCATTTCTGATAGACAAAAACAGTTCAAAAGGAACACCGTACAGTGAGAGAGCCAATGCTGGTGCAGCAGTCAGGTGAGATTGAAGTTTGCTAAACGCCTGCGCAAATTCCTCTGTAATTATAACTGAATCTGGTAACGTCTGTCTAGTGGCCGCAAACAGAGGTTTAGAAGTCGGCGAATAATCAGGTATCCATTGTCTACAGTAGCCAGTCAGTTCTAAAAATGACATAACCTCTGACTTTGGTCTGGGTAAGGGGAAGTCCAATACAGACTTTATTCTATCAGGGATAGTTTACTTGGATCCTAGCAATTGGATCATGCCCAGATCGGTAACTTCCGGTTGGACAAATTGCAATTTCTCTTTAGGAGCTAAATGACCATGGATAGCCAGGAAATTACACAGGATTGTTCATTATGACTAGCTACTAAGATGTCATCCACATATTGAAGCAAAGTAGATCCATGCTCAACTTTAGTGATTACAAGTTGGCATGTAGGTTTTGTGAGAAAATGGTAGGTGAGTTAACAAATCCCTGCAGTAGTCTAGTCCATGCGTACTGTCTCCCTTCATAAGCAAAGGCAAACAAACACTGATATTCAAGGGCCGGGGGATAAAGATAAAGGCGAACTACAAATCCAGTACAGAGAGAAAGGTAAATTCAGAAGGTATATTAGACATAATAACTGCCAGATTTGGGACCACTTGTGATAAAGTTTGAACAACTTGATTTACCATCCACAGGTCCTGTAAAAACTGTCGTTCTTGCTTCCCAGGTTTCTGAACAGGGAGAATAGGGGTATTACAAAGGCTAGTGGTGGGAACAATAATATCTTGTTCTAATAAGGTTTCAATAGCTTGACGAATACCCTCTACTGCTTCTCGTCTTAGTGGATGCTGGGAAACACACAGCAAATGCACATTGTGATTGAGGGTCACTACATGGGGAGCAATCCCAAGCATTGTTCCTGCTTTGTTTTTCATAACAACCCACAACCTTTTGTCAATCCTACTATCGATTTTGGGAGACAAGGGAAACTACAAACAACCCTTACTAATGTGATATTGTACAGTGCCAAACATTTGATGATTTTCTTCCTTCTTTCTAATGGGACAAGTAGTAGACCCTTTGGGGAGCAATGCAATGTAGTTCTCATTTTACATAACAGATCTCTTCCTAAAATATGAAGTGATGGTTGTGGTGACAGCAGGAATGTGTGTTTCAAAACAACATCATCAACTTCATCTAGTGCTCTCACTATTACAGGGACGAAAACAGATAGGGGTAATAGGGGTGCCTCCAAATCCTATAAAACTCTCGGTCTTTCCTGAAGACATGGTGATACTGATTCTATGCCAAAGTTGACATAGTTGTTCCAGTGCCCACTAAAATGTCTAAGACTTTATCTACAATCCAGAACTTAACAAAAGGTTCTTCAGTGGGACTTAAAGACACCTGGAGCAATTGATTGAGTCATTGGTTCTGAAGGGGTGGAAGTGGTCCAAACGTGTTTTGATAGCTAAAAGTAGCTGTCAGTTATGATGGGTTATCCGTTCCCTTAATCCAACCCCATTAGGGGCAGAGGAATTTGACCAATCGCCTGTTGTTGGCAGTATGGGCAAATGTTTTACCAATGTCCTGTCTGCCCACAGTGGAAGCAAGAGGTGGGTGCTTGCCTACCTAATGAGTTGGCAACTAGTCATCTTTCCCTCTTCTCCATATATGGCCTTGTTCTCTGTTAATAACAGGGTATCCTGTCTGCACAGCCTGTAAGGTGGTTTCCACAAATATTCCAGGATCCAATTTCCCTTGCTTTCTCTTCTTCTGATGGTTTTGCTCTTGAGCTTGTATGACTGCGTGATTTAGGTCAGGTCTTAATTTTTCAAACTTCTTAGTTTCCCATCCTATACAAATGAAAGTAAGAAGCCTTCTTATATCTGGCTGTAACCTTGACACAAAATAGTGAATAATCGTTGGGCGGCACGGTGGCACAGTGGTTAGCACTGCTGCCTCACAGCGCAGGGACCCAGGTTCAATTCCCGCCTCAGGACTGTGTGGAGTTTGCACGTTCTCCCCGTGTCTGCGTGGGTTTCCTCCGGGTGCTCCGGTTTCCTCCCACAGTCCAAAGATGTGCAGGTCAGGTGAATTGGCCATGCTAAATGCCCGTAGTGTTAGGTAAGGGGTAAATGTAGGGGAATGGGTGGATTGCGCTTCGGCGGGTCGGTGTGGACTTGTTGGGCCAAAGGGCCTGTTTCCACACTGTAATGTAATCTAATCTAATCTAGGATGATCAGGGTCAAAATTGGCATCGCCACAATTGCTTGAATAAACCTGATATAGTAATCAGTAATCATTCCAATCTTCACAGTGGTGTTGCTTACATTCTGCTATTTTTCCACAAAATTACATATCAATAGCCAAGCTGCCCTTAACCTTTCTTTCAATGCTTCTAATTGACCATCTTCTGAATTTCCATTTCTATTAGTTATAAACGTATTCCACTCTCTTGCTTCTATAGCATTAAGTAACTTAACTTCTCCTTGTATAAGTAACCTTTTCATTAACTGAACCCAACCTCCCGTTACAGCCCCATATCTGCGAAAGATCCTTACATCTCTGTTCTACATTCTTTTTGGGAAGTTTTGTATTATCCAATATTTCTTTTAGTTCACTTGCCGTCCAAAGTCTGTATATGGACTGCTCTCCCCTTAGCCATTTGGAAAAGTATGCATAGGTAATTGGCAGAAGGGTACACCTCCAGCTCCAGTTTGGGAGCAAATATGTTTTGTAACATGACTACAGAATGTTTCGCTACCAAAGAAATGGGTGGCTATGCTGCCCCTGGAACTGGTGATCAAGGTAGGTTGATCACTTGATATTGGACTAGTCATAGTTTTGGATTGATATGGTGGAGGAGGGACCCAACAAGTACTTGAATCTGGGACAACGGGAGCAGTTGGGGACTGGTTATTGTGAATAATCTAGGGGTACTTTCAAGTGCTTCGTTGCGCAAAGGCGTTCGGGCTGGTCTCACAGACGTACGTATCCCCGCACAAAACAATGTTATCCTCATCACCTGCAGCTGATTCAGAAGGTAATTGGGGATCTATCCCTTGTATTACTTGTTTTTCCATCTTCATGTTTCTGTTTGTCATAACTTTTCACATCTATTTTAAGTCCTGCCAATGTCTTAGGTAATCCATTTAGGTGACATATCATGAACCCTCTCCTACTTGCATTATCCTTCCGTGAGGCAAGCAAAGACCCATTTTTCCTACCCGTAGCTACTTCCTACCAGATGCACCATGCCCCATAATCTTCTGGCTCAACCTGCTTTTTCTCATATTTTTCCTTCCACACCAATGGATTCTGAACTAGGCACAAATCTACACTGCCTTTTTTCAGAAAAGAGTGTGGACTGGTCTTTGGTTCCTTGGTCCACTTCGAACAAACTTTTACTGCTGATTTTCCATGACTTACCTCAATTATTTCCTTTGCAGTTCTTACTGCTGTTGCAACTTTTCTCTTTGTGCTGTTAGTTTGTCCTATACTTATTTTATAGGGAATTAACATTCCCAACTTGGGTCAATTTACCTGGGACTTAATTGTGCGTCCATTTAGATTAGATTCTCCACAGTATGGAAACAGGCTCTTCAGCCAACAAGTCCACACTGACCGTCTGAAGAGTAACCCACCCAGACCCATTCCTCTACTCTATATTTAGCCCTGACTAATGCACCTAACACTATGGGCATGGCCAATTTCAACCCATTAACTCTTAGCAAACAGATACATTCTCACAATAGTTCACAATTAGAGTATAACAAGTTGGCCAGTTTTGCAGTGACAATGATGGCGACATGTCATCTTTCACAGTCATTTTTCTACTGATATGTATAGCAGCGTCAGACGCCCAGACAGGAACAAAATGACACAGAAATCCATTGTTATGTGAGGTGTAACTGGATGTTTAGTAGTGTACTAAGTATACATTTATTTTTAAACATTGTTATTGGTCCTGAGAAGTTGAACTTATTCTTAATTCTTCAGTGTTTCTGAAAACAAAGCCAGAGGCTATTTAATCCAAATGTCTTTATTTCAACAGTGATGGCATGGACTGAATGAGTTGTTATATAGTGCTGGTGCTGCAGGCTAAGATGGATTCTTTTTTTCAAAATTGGAACTCTTCTTCATGAGCATGTTAGTTACTATGTGATTGGCATCATATATATTAAGCTAAAATAAAACAAAGTACTATAGAGGCTGGAGATCTGAAATAAAAACAGAAATTGCTAGCTAAACTCAGCAGATCTGTTAGTACCTGTGGCAAGAAAGCAGAGTTAAAGTTTTGAGTCCGGGGACTCTTTGTCAGTGTGTGGAGAAATATCTAGACATTTGTCAGTCTAGGAAAAAAAGGGCTAAAAGTGGGTAAGTATGAAATGGAGGGGTTAATGAAAAGAGCCTACTGAAAAGGGTCTGTCCCTGCTGCTCAGAAGGGAAGGGGGAAGAGGAGCAGAGCAGTAGTCATTGGGGATTCCATAGTTAGGGGGGCAGATAGGAGGTTCTGTGGGGACGAGAGAGACTCACAGTTGGTGTGTTGCCTCCCAGGTGCCAGGGTTTGTGATGTCTTTGATCGTGTCTTTGGGATCCTTAAGGGGGAGGGGGAGCAGCCCCAAGTCTTGGACCACATAGGCACCAATGACATAGGTAGGAAGAGAGATGGGGATTTAAGGCAGAAATTCAAGGAGCTAGGATGGAAGCTTAGAGCCAGGACGAACAGAGTTGTTGTGTCTGGTTTGTTGCCTGTGCCACGTGCTAGTGAGGCGAGGAATAGGGAGAGGGAGGAGTTGAACACGGCTACAGGGATGGTGCAGGAGGGAGGGTTTTGGATTCTTGGATAATTGGGGTTCTTTCTGGGGTAGGTGGGACCTCTACAAGCAAAATGGTCTTCATCTGAACCAGAGGGGTACCAATATCCTGGGGGGGAGATTTGCTAAGGCTATTGGGGTGAGTTTAAACTAATCCAGCAGGGGGATGGGAACCAAAATTGTAGTTCTAGTATAGAAAAGGTTGAGAGTAGGGAGGTACAAAATCAAATTTCAGAGACGCAAGATGGCACCGGCAAGCAAGAAGTTGATTTGAAGTGTGTCTACTTCAATGCCAGGAGCAGCTAGAATAAGGTGGGTGAACTTGCAGCATAAGTTAGTACATGGGACTTTGATGTTGTGGCCATTTCAGAGACATGGATAGAGCAGGGACAGGAATGGTTGTTGCAGGTTCCAGGATTTAGATGTTTCAGTAAGAACAGAGAAGATGGTAAAAGAGGGGGCGGTGTGGCATTGTTGGTCAAGGATAGTATTGTAATTGCAGAAAGGATGTTTGGGGACTCGTCAACTGAGGTAATAGTATGGGCTGAGGTTAGAAACAGGAAAGGAGAGGTCACCCTGTTGGGAGTTTTCTCTAGGCCTCTGAATAGTTCCAGAGATGTAGAGGAAAGGATAGCAAAGATGATTCTCGATAGGAGTGAGAGAGACAGGATAGTTGTCATGGGGGTCTTCAACTTTCCAAATATTGACTGGGAACACTATAGTATGAGTACTATGGATGGGTCAGTTTTTGTCCAGTGTGTGCAGGAAGGCTTCCTGATACAGTATGTAGACAGGCCAACAAGGGGCGAAGCCACATTAGATTTGGTACTGGGTAATGAGCCCGGCCAGGTGTTAGACGTGGATGTAGGTGAGCACTTTGGTGATAGCGATCACAATTCTGTTATATTTACTTCAGTGATAGAAAGGGATAGGTGTTACATCTGGGGGAAAGGCAATTACGATGTGATTAGGCAAGATTTAGGAAGCATAGGATGGAGAACGAAACTGCAGGGGATGGGCACATTAGAAATGTGAAGCTTATTCATGGAAAAGCTCCTGAGTGTCCGAGGCAAGTATGTACCTGTCAGGCAGGGAGGAAGCTGTAGAGCGCGGGAGCCATGGTTTACAAAGGAAGTGGAATCTCTGGTCAAGAGGAAGAAGAAGGCTTATGTTAGGATGGGATGTGAAGGCTCAGTTAGGGCGCTTGAGGGTTACAAGGTAGCCAGGGAAGACCTAAAGATAGAGCTCAAAAGAGCCAGGAGGAGACATGAGAAGTTGTTGGTGGATAGGATCAGGGTAAACCCTAAGGCTTTCTATAGGTATTTAACGAATAAAAGAATGACGAGAGTAAGATTAGGATAGTAGTGGGAAGTTGTCTGTGGAGTCAGAGGAGGTAGGGGAAGCACTAAATAAATGTTTTTTGACAGTATTCACTCTGGAAAATGACAATGTTGTCGAGGAGATTACTGAGATACAGGTTACTAGACAAGGTGGGATTGAGGTTCACAAGGAAGAGGTATTAGAAATCCTGCAGAGTGTAAAAATAGTTAAGGCGCCTGGGCTGGATGGGATTTATCCCAGGATCCTCTGGGAAGCCAGGGAGGAGATTGCCGAGCCTTTGCCTTTGGTATTGATCTTTAAATCGTCATTGTCTACAGGAATAGTGCCAGAAGACTGGAGGATAGTAAATATGGTTCCCCTGTTCAAGAAGGGGAGTAGAGACAACCCTGGTAATTATAGACCAGTGAGCTTTACTTCAGTTGTTGGTATAGTGTTGGAAAAGGTTATAGGAGATAGGATTTATAATCATCTAGAAAAGAATAATTTGATTAGGGATAGTCAGCACGGTTTTGTGAAGGGTAGGTCATGCCTCACAAACCTTATTGAGTTCTTTGAGGAGTGACCAAACAGGTAGATGAGAGTAATCCAGTTGATGTGGTGTGTATAGATTTCAGCAAGGCATTCGATACGGTTCCCCACAGTAGGATATTGTACAAAATGCGAAGGAATGGGATTATGGGAGATATAGCAGTTTAGATCAGTAATTGGCTTGCTGAAAGAAGACAGAGGGTGGTGGTTGATGGGAAATGTTCATCCTGGAGTCCATTTACTAGTGGTGTACCACAAAGGTCGGTGTTGAGTCCACTGCTGTTCGTCATTTTTATAAACAACCTGGATGAGGGCGTAGAAGGGTGGGTTAGTAAATTTGCAGACGACACTAAGGTCGGTGGAGTTGTGAATAGTGACGAAGGATGTTGTAAGTTACAGAGAGACATAGATAAGCTGCAGAGCTGGGCTGAGAGGTGGCAAATGGAGTTTAATGCGGACAAGTGTGAGGTGATTCACTTTGGTCGGAGTAACCGGAATGCAAAGTACTGGGCTAATGGTAAGATTCTTGGCCCTTCCTGAAGAAGGGCCTGTGCCCGAAACGTCGAATCTCCTGTTCCCTGGATGCTGCCTGACCTGCTGTGCTGTTCCAGCAATAAAGTTTCAACTCTTGGTAGTGTAGGTGAGCAGAGAGATTTCGGTGTCCAGGTACACAGATCCTTGAAAGTTGCCACCCAGGTTGACAGGGTTATTAAGAAGGCATACAGTATTTTAGCTTTTATTAATAGAGGGATGGAGTTCTGGAACCATGAGGTTATGCTACAGCTGTACATAACTCTGGTGAGGCTGCACTTGGAGTATTGTGACCTTAAGAAGAATGCGGAAGTTTTGGAAAGGGTGCAGAGGAGAGTTACTAGGATGTTGCCTGGTATGGAGGGAAGCTCTTATGAGGAAAGGCTGAGGGACCTGAGGCTGTTTTCGTTAGAGAGAAGAAGGTTGAGAGGTGACTTAATAGAGACATATAAGATAATCAGAGGAAGGGTGGACAGGGAGAGCCTTTTTCTAAGTATGATGATGGTGAGCCCGAGGGGCATAGCTTTATATTGAGGGGTGATAGATATAGGACAGATGTCAGAGGTAGTTTCTTTACTCAGAGAGTAGTAAGGGTATGGAATGCTTTGCCTGCAACGGTAGTAGATTCGCCAACTTTAAGAGCATTTAAGTCATCATTGGACAGGCATGTGGACGTACATGGAATAGTGTAGATGAAATGGGCTTCAGATTGGTATGACAGATCAGCGCAACATCGAGGGCCGAAGGGCCTGTACTGTGCTGTAATGTTCTATGTTCTATAATTTCTTAAGCTTGAACAGAGGGAACAAGTCAAAGATCTTGAGTTGATGAAAGCTCCAGAAGCTGAAAGCATTGCAAATCCTATTAAGAAAGTAAACAAAGTGCAGGAAGCCAGTAAGGTAGAGTAAGACAGCACTTTCGAGTCAGTGCATGAGGCATTGGATGGGAAGGCAGCAGAACTCGTAATATTGAGTTCATAAATTTATATGCTATTAGATGGTATGTAGCATTTGGAGGATGATCCTGGCAAAGAGTTTGAAAAAATTGCTTCTCAAAGTAATAAAAATGTGAATAGAGTGTTCTGGTAAAGACGACAGGGCTTAGTTCTGTCAGTCACTCCAGAAAGTAAACTAAATTCATAATTGAGTAATACATTCATAACTGACATTTGTAAAGCTACAGAAATTAGATAGCATCTGTGATTGATCACCAAATTGGAGGAGAATTATAAGGATAATGCAGAGTTGGTGCTGTTTTATTACAGAAATATGTTTAATCTTCCTCCTTTCTACTTCCATGAGATTTTATTCTGACCATGGAGCGCCTTTATTCATATAGTTAAAAATCACACCAGGTTGTAGTCCAACTGGTTTACTTATTTGGAAGCACTAGCTTTCAGAGCGCTGCTCCTTCTGTTGCCGTTGTCATAGCGTTTGTTTTGTCTCGCCAATGTACCATGCCTCGAGGCATCCTTGCCTGCAGCGTATGAGATAGACACGTCGGCCAGGTCACATGAGTACGTGCTGTGTATATGGTGGTGCCCTGTCGACATTCTGACATGTCTTGCAGTGGTTGCCAAGACAAGGTTATACAGTGTTGTGGTCGATGTTGTCCTGAAGGCTGGGCAGTTTGCTGCGAACAATGACCTATTTAAGGTTTCACAGTTATTTAAATGCAAGAAGTGGTGACATGGGGAAGGTCTTGGTGAGGTGTTCATCCTCATCGATAATCAGATGCTATGACAATGGCTGAAGAAGGAGCAGCACTCTGAAAGCTAGTGCTTCTAAATAAACCTGTTGGACTATAACCTGGTTTTCTTTTAGATTAGATTAGATTCCCCACAGCACCCAACCAGTCCACACCAACCCTCTGAAGAGCAACCTACCCAGACCCATTTCCCTGACTGAAGCACCTAACACTATGGGTAATTTAGCATGGCCAATTCACCTGACCTGCACATTTTCGGACTGTGGGAGGAAACCGGAGCACCCGGAGGAAACCCATGCAGACACGGGGAGAATGTGCAAACTCCACACAGTCAGTCACTCGAGGGTGAAATCGAACCTGGGACCCTTGTGCTGTGAGGCAGCAGTGCTAACCACTGAGCCACTATGTGGTGTTGTGAGATTTTTAACTTTGTCCACCTCAGTCTAACACCAGCTCTTCCAGCTCATGTTTATTCATATACATCACTAACTGGTCTAAATGAGAAACTTAGATATCTCACCTGTCTATAAGATGCATTTCTCTTTTAAAACATAAAAACATAGAAACTCTGAGAAAGAGAAGGCCATTCAACCCTTTGTGTCCGATCCACCAGCCAACATGAGCACGGCTGATGCTCTATCTCCGCACATATTCCCACTTTTATAACATCATGCAACTCTGGTCTCCCTCCTATTGGAAGGATGTTGTGAAACTTGAAAGAGTTCAGAAAAGAGTTACAAGGATGTTGCTAGGGATGGAGGGTTTGAGCTATAGGGAGAGGCTTAATAGGTGATATGTGTATGGAATGAACTGCCAGAGGAACTGGAGGAGACTAGTCCAATTACAAAATTTAAAAGGCATCTGGATGGGTATATGAACAGGAAGGGTTTAGAGGGATATGGGTCAAGTGCTCACAAATGTGACTTGGTTAGGTTAGGTCAGGTCCATTGTACCCTGAAGATTGCTGCACAGGTAGATAGAGTGGTCAAGAAGGCATATAGTATGCTTGCCTTTATTGGACAGGGTATTGAGTATAAGAGCTGGCAAGTCATGTTAACATTGTACAAGACATTGGTTCGGCTGCATTTAGAATACTGTGTACAGTTCTGGTCACCACATTACCAAAAGGATGTGGACGCTTTGGAGAGGATGCAGAGAAAGTTTACAAGGATGTTGCCTGGTATGGAAGGTGCTAGCTATGAAGAAAGGTTGAGTAGATTAGGTTTATTTTCATTAGAAAAAAGGAGATTGAGGGGGGACCTGATTGAGATTTATAAAATCATGAAGGGTATGGACAGGGTGGATAACGGCAAGTTTTTCCCAGGGTGAAGGATTCAATAACGAGAGGTCACACTTTCAAGATGAGAGGTGGAAAGTTTAAGGGGAATACACATGGCAAGTACTCCACACAGAGGGTGGTGGGTGTTTGGAATGCGTTGCCAGCAGAGGTGGTAGAGGCAGGTATGGTAGATTCATTTAAGATGCATCTGGATAAATGCATGTGTAGGTGGGGAGCAGAGGGATACAGATGCTTAGGAATTGACCGATAGGTTTAGACAGTACGTTTGGATCAGCTCAGGCTTGGAGAGCCTGTTCCTGGGCTGTAAATTTTCTTTGTTTTTTGTTCTTTGTATTTCTGGTCAGCATGGACGAGCTGAACCAAAGGGTCTGCTTCCGTGCTGTACATCTCTATGACTCTATGAGAATTAAGGACTAATTCCACCTTCCTGCCCCACCCACCATAACCCTTCATCGCATTACTAATTAAAACTCTGTCTGTCGCCTCCTTAAATTCAATCAATGTCCCTGCACCCACCATACTCTGGGGTAATGAATTCCACAAATTCTCAAGCCTTTGAGAAAAGTAATTTCTTCTCATTGCTATTTTAAATCTATTACCCCTTATCCTTTCTCTCCATACCTCTTGATGTCATGAAACAAATCAATCTATTGCTTGAATTTACTCAATCACCCAGCCTCCTTAGCCCTCTGTTAGTGCATCCCACAGGTTGACCACTCTGAGTGAAGAAATGTTTCCTCTTCTTAGTTCTAACTAGACTCCTGTATATTGTAACACTGTGACCTAAGGTCTGGACTCCTTAGCCAGGGGAAACACCCTCTCTGCAACCAGTCTGTCCACCCATGTCAGATTTTTATGCAGTTCTCTTTCATTCACATCCCCACTCATTCTTCTAACCTCTAGAAGAACAGACCCAATTGAACCAATCTCCTCATAAGAGGACAGTCCAGCTACCTTCGGTATCAGCTTAGTGAACATTCACTGCACTCCCTCTTTGGCATGTGTATCCTCTCATGTATGATCTCACTAACTATAAATACACTAAGACATCCTTACTTTTGAACTCAAATCCTCTTGCAATGAAGGCCAACATAGCACTTGTCTATCTAATTGCTTATTGCATCTTCCTGTTTACTTTCGTTGACTGATTTTGTCAGATACTTTTGAACATTTCTTAATATATCACTATTTAAATATACCTCTACCTTTCAGTTTTTCATACTGAGCTGTATAATTGCACACATCCATATTATACAGCAGCTGCCATATTCTTGCTGAAATATTCAATTTGACAAGATTGCCCTGAATCCTCCTTGCATCCTCCCCATGCTCACAATCCCACCTACTTTGGCGTCATCAACAAACTTGGAAACTTTATATATAAATAAGTTGCATGAGGGAATTAAATATATTGTGAAGAGCTGAAGCCTAAGCACTAATCCCTGTAGTACATGACTAGTCACTACTTACCACTTAGAAAAAGACTCATGTTTCTATCCTCTATTTCTAGTCTGTCGATCAATTCTCAATCCACGTATGTGTATTACTACCAATCCTGTGTGATTTAATTTACAAAGTTACTTCTTATGTGGGTCCTTATCAGAAGCTTTTTTGAAATCCAAGTACATGGATTCTCCCTTATCTATTCTTCTAGTTATATCTTCAAAAAGCTCTAGTATATTAGTTAAACATGATTTGCCTTTGATAAAGCCATGCTGACTCCTTCTCATCCCATTAATGCTTTTCACCTCTCCTGTTATCATGTCACTTATGTTAGACTCTAGCTGTTTCCGCACGACTTATGTTAAACCACTTAGTCTATAATTCAGTGCTTTTCTAATCCCCTCCCTCCTTTTTTAAAAAAAATAGTGGTGTCATGTTTTCCACCCTCCAGTCGGCAGGATGGCTTTAGAGCCTATTGAATTTTGAAAGATGACCACCATTGCATCAATACTTCCACTACCTTTAGTACTGTGGGATACAGATTATCAGGCCTTTGGAATTCGTCAGCCTTTATCTTAGATTAGATTAGATTTCCTATAGTATGGAAACAGGCTGTTCGGCCCAACAAGTCTATACCGACCCTCCGAAGAGTAACCCACCCAAACCCATTCCCCTACCCTATATTTAACCCTGACTAATGCATTTAACCAATGGCAATTTAGCATGACCAATTCACCTGACCTGCACATCATTTGCATTGTGGGAGGAAACCGGAGCACCCGGAGGAAACCCATTGTAGACACGGGGAGAATGTGCAAACTCCACACAGACAGTGGGTCAAGCTGGGAATCGAATCTGGGTCCCTGGTGCTATGAGGTAGCAGTGCTAACCACTGAGCTAGCATGCCTCCCATATAGCACCATTCTTTTACTACTAATGATTTTCTTCAATTCCTCCCTCTCACTAGAGTCTTTGTTCCTTAACATTTCTGGGTACAGTACCATTTTTCATGATGCAACTTTCTAAAACTTTGTGGTACTTAAGTGCATACTCAAGATTTGAAACATTAAATCCTTGTTTTAGGATGTCAAAGCTTGAACACTTTGTAATTAAAGGGCATCAGATTAAGAACAGAAAATAATCAGTAGCTCTTGCAATGCTTTGAAACTACTACTTTTAAAATAGGACGAAATTAAGACAGAAGGCTTGCATTTTCTAAAAATGATCAAGTAAATGACTAAAATCAATAGAACATCAATTGTCCTGGGAAACAAAAGGCGACTTGCTTAAAACTTATATAGATAGGTGCTTCTCAAAGAATGGCATAAAATGGAGAAACAGAATCACTTATGAATTAATCAGTGACTGGTTACTTTTTTTTGTTTTAACAGTATTCTCACTTTGAAATTCTCTGAATTCTACTAAATGGAAAAAAACACTGAATTTTCTGGTACTAACACTAATTCCCTTCAGCAAGGAATAAACAATATTGACATTTAGTCTCCTTTTCTCTATATAGTACAGCTCATGTGAAAGTAGTTTCAGCGCAATGATCATCATAGATAAGGCCAAAGTCCTGCCAATGCTGGAAACCTGAAATAAAAGCAGAAATCATTGGAGAAGTAGCAAGTCTGGCATCATCACTGGAGGGATGGACACTTGAGGAAGGGACAGTACTGACACCAGTAAATGGTTTTGACTCAAGCTCAACTCAAGGCACTGTTTGACTTGTGTGTTGTCTTGGTTTGGATAAGCTTGACTTGGTAACATTCCTCTGTTCTTGTAAAAAGATTGGGAGTTGAATTTTCCTATTTTTAGACAAAGTGTTTTTTACAGTAAGGTTCATGGTGCTCAGTCTGCCATGGTCAATGGCAACATTTCTAACATAATTCTTCATTCTGCAGTGCATTAGTTGCACAACCTCTCAAGGGAAAGCAACAGCAGCCAGGTTTGTGGCACCAGAGTTGGCTCTGCTGGACAGCAGGGGAGGAGAAAGACTGGGAAAGCTTTATCCACAGGGGCAAAAACACAAGTTGCTAGAAAAGCTCAGCAGGTCTGGAAGCATCAGTGGAATCAGTTAATATTTTGGGTTTGGTGACTCTTCCTCAGAACTGATGGTATCGAGGAAAATGTTGGTTTACATGCAGAAGATAGGGTGGGGGAGGGGGTAAGGAGTAAACGATAGATAGGGATAGAACCGAAAGAGAGAACAGCTGGATAGACAAAGGAGTTTATAATGATCTGGCTGGAAGGTGAATAACTGTTAATAGAGACTATTAGTAGCTAACAATAAGTAGTGTGTAATGACACAGTATGTGATAATAAGGCCTGGTGTGTAGTAGGAGGCTACGACATGAAGTTCTGGCCTTAAAATTATTGAACTCAATATTCAAACCTGAGACGGAGACATTGGCCAAGAAACAAGGTGATGTGTTAGTGGCAGGCAACTACAAGCTCAGGGCCTTTTTTTTGCAGATGGTCTGCACAGTAGTCACTCAGACTATGCTTCATTCCCCCAATGTAGTGGAGACCACGTTATGAGCAGTAAATGGACAAGACTGTGAGAAGTGCCAGTAAGGTGGTGCTTCACCTGGAAGGTGTGTTTTGGACCTTGGATACTGAGGAGGGTGGAGGTAAATTGATAGGTATTACACCTTCAGCGGTTGCATTGGACAGTGTTAAGAGTGAAAGAAGAGTGGACCAGGGTGCCCAAAAGGAAATGGCGCCTGCGGAAGGTGGCGGAAATGGCAGCTGATGTTCCTCTGGATGTGCATGCTGGTGGGATGGTAGGTAAGGACAAGGGGAACACTATCGCTGTTGTAGTAGGGAAGAGAGAGGGTGACGACTGAAGAATGGGAGATGGGTTGGAGGGCGCTGTCGACAACAGTGCTGGGCAACCTTGTTTGACATAGAAAGTGAGCATATCAGAGGCTCCCTTTTGTTGAACTTGGTCTCATCAGAACAAATGTAATGGAGACAGAGGAACTGGGAGAATGGAATGGAGTCTTTACAGGAAACAGGATGCGAGGATGTATAGTCCAGGTAGCTGTGGGAGTCAGTGGATTTATAGTGGACATTAGTGGCCAGTCTATCCCCAGAAATTGAAATAGATGTCAAAGAAGGGGAAGGAGTCTGAGATAGACCGCAATAGTGAGGATGGGTGGAAATCTGAAGCAAAATCGATGAACTTTTCCCAATTCCAGACGAGAGGGAAACAGCACCAATGATATCATTAATATAATAGAGGAAGAGCTATGGGTGGGGTTCAGAAAAGGACTGGAAGAAGGAATGTTCTATGTACCCCACGAAGAGACAGATATAACAGGGGACTCATGGCCACCCCTCTGACCTGAAGAAAATGAGTTAAAAGAGAAGAAAGATGTTGTGAAACTTAAAAGGGTTCAGAAAAGATTTGCAAGGATGTTGCGTGGGTTGGAGGATTTGAGCTATAGGGAGAGGCTGAACAGGTTGGTGCTGTTTTCCCTGGTGCGTTGGAGGCTGAGGGGTGACCTTATAGAGGTTTACAAAATTATGAGGGGCATGGATAGGGTAAATAGGCAAAGTCTTTTCCCTGGGGTGGGGGGAGTCCAGAACTACAGGGCATAGGTTTAGGGTGAGAGGGGAAAGATATAAAAGAGACCTAAGGTGCAACTTTTTCACACAGAGGGTGGTACTGATATGGAATGAGCTGCCAGAGGAAGTGGTGGAGGCTGGTTCAATTGCAACATTTAAGAGGCATTTGGGTGGATATATGAATAGGAAGGGTTTGGAGGGATATGGGCCGGGTGCTGGCAGGTGGGGGTAGATTGGATTGGGATATCTGGTCAGCATGGACGGGTTGGACCGAAGGATCTGTTTCCATGCTGTACACCTCAATGACTCTATAAGTTGTTGAGGGTAAGGGCAAGCTCAGCTGGGTGGGGGAAGGTGGTGGGTGGGAACAATTCAGGCCTTTGCTCCAGGAAGAAGTGGAGAGTGCTGAGCCCATTCTGGTGGGAAATGTGTAAAGGGATTACATGTCCATGGTAAAGAGGAGGCAGCTGGAGCCTACAAACTGGAAATTCCAAAACTGGTGTAAAGCGTCAGAGGAATCACTAATGTATGTAGGCACAGACTGGACTAAGGGAAAAAAGACTGAGTCAAGGTCAGAAGAGCTGAGTTCTGTGGAAGCATGGTGGTGGCGGAAGCACGTAATCTTGCAGCATTTAAGCAGCAACTGGATAAGTACTCAAAATGCTAGGGCATAGTAGGCTATGGACCAAGCGGAGATAAATGGGATATGTTGTTAGTTGGTGAGCATAGAGATAGTGCCAAAGGGACTGTTTCCATGCTGTATGACTATTATGTAAAATGATGTAACAGCATCTGTGCTAAGTTTCCTTCTTCTTTCCACTATGTCTAAGTACAAGCCTACTTTCTGCATTTGGGATACAAGTGTGGGTGACTTGTAAGAATTGGCCAATTGCCCAAGGGACATTTGGGTCGAAAGGGCTCCCGAGTCTCATCTGGAGAGGATACCCACTAAGGTGAAAATCTTGGAGCTGGGAGACCAAGCATCATGAAAGTCAAAATGAAAAAGTCTGCCCCACATGTCCAGCATGTTTCATCCAAAACTGCTTTTGTTCAACAAGAAAAACATGCACACGATTAAGCTTCTTGTAACTACATTGTTTATACAATATTCAATTGTCAGTTTTCAACAACCCATTTGTTATCAAGTGTTGTTTTAAAAATCAATAAAACACACATTTGTATTACAGTTTTGCACAAATTTTGTATACAGTGGTATTCAATGAAGAAGGGTACATCCACAAAATGTGCACTTTGAAATACATTCAAACAACATGGTGTAGACTTCACTTGTTTGTTAGATGCTACATAATATCACCTTACAAAAATTACTTGTGACTTAGGAGAAAGCTGACCCTCCATCAGAACTTAAAAGCACTAAGGAAGGTTACTGTTTTTAAGAGCTGGTAGGGAATAGAAGAAGTGGAGGATAGAATAAACAGGCAAGATGTGAGACAGGGTTGAATGCAGGAGATTAAATTAAAAAAAAAAGATATTGAAAGCTAAGTGAGGTGGTAGCAGAACAAGTAAAGGAGAAAAGAACTGTCTAGAGGTATAAAGAGAAAACCAGCATCAGAGAGTGGAGCTAAAAGGGGACATGTTGTATCTCCTGTGCTTTCATATGCAGGTGACAGAGGGAGTATAGAAGGTTGATTGAGAAGTGCAGTATTATAGTCCCTTCAGATGCTGACAGAGGAATGGAGAGGGAAGAAGAACGTTTGGTGGTGGCATCAGTCTGGATCTGTTTGCTGTTACATCAACTCTCTAATCAGCCTTTGTTAAGTGACCAGAACTGACCAGTTTATTCTGGTCTACTTGCCACTTGAAAGTGGTTTTCAAATTTGCAAGAGCATAAACTTGCCTCATTTAAATTCATTTTATTCAGAGATTCTCCTTTTATTTCAGAATTGGTCCCTTTTTAATCTGCACCTGAATCCTTAAATATCCCTATCAGCATTAGCTACGGATAAACCTAATTTTGCAGCTTGATTCTAAGAATTGTAAGCAATCTTAGAAGTGAATCTTGCCAGATTGGAATCACATTCTACAGCTGTTATTTTGCTCCTAGTCTGCAACCCCAACTCCTCTTCGGAGTATGCCAAAATATTTAAGATGTTAGTGCTTACATGTGCAATCTAACAGGAAATAACATGTGTGGTTCACCAAGTGATGGACCACAGCCAGCTACAAAAAAAATATTGCACAAGTGATTGACGAGGAGAGAAAAACAAGCAAATAGCACCACCTGACAAAATACCATTGTAAGGACATCAAGTGAAGAATATGTCAGGCATATAAGTTAGATCCAAACCTTCAGGAGGAGTTAGAAAGCAATTCTACACACAATCAAAGAATTCTGGAACAATTTTCATGAAATGGCAGCTGATGCAAGGTTAATTGTTCATTTTAAAATTGAGATTGTCAGATTTATATTCATTAAGGCATTAAAGGATAATATGTACAAGCAGATTTAGGTCAGAATTCACCCTCACTTGCTGGCTGAAGGAAATACCAATTGGTTGAGCTTTTACCCAAGCTTGTTTACTTGACTTAATGACATTTCCATTTCTGTGGTGAATTATATTTAATTGCTTGCACCGTACTATGATTTATATATAATGTCGCAATTCAGTACTTGAGACATAGAAGTAGGAGGCAGCCATTTGGACCCTTGGTCCATGCACTGCCATTTAATAAGATTACTAATCTAACTTGCGGCCTTAACTGTACATTCGTGCCTGCTCACCCCCAACTTCATTAAAGATCTGTTCAATGTCTTTGAGTTGATTCAAGGATGTAACGTCCTCTTCTATTTGTAGTACAGAATTCCCCATATTAATGACATTTAGAGAAGAAATGGCTTCTTGCCTTCATCTGAAGTAGAATACCCCTAAATTTGAAACTAAACCCCCTTGTTTTTGATCCCCAGCTCCCACTGAGGGGAAATTATTCTCTCAGCAATTATCTTGTCAAGCCTCTTCAGAACCTTATATGTACATGAGATCACCTCGCATTCTTCTCGATTCCGATAAAGGTTAGACTTCCATGACATTTCCTTATAACAGAATCCCTTTCACTCCAGAATTCAACCTAGTGCAGTAATATCTGAGTGGCCTCAAATTAAGAGAACAAAACTGTATGTAGCACTCTACAATTGTAGTGTCAATAATGCACTGTATCTTTGTAGCAAATTTTCCCTATTTTTAAAGTCCATTTCCTTTGCAATAAAACTATTATTCAATTTACCTTCCTAATTTCTTGAGCTGCACAGCAACCTTTTGTGGTGCATGTATAAAGGGGATCTCTTTCACACCCTAGCCTGTGTGATCACTTTGTAATTTAACTTTTGAGGAGTCTAGATACAGGATACTTAGAAAAATAACTTCGAGGAACAAAAACGAAAAACTAGAGAAACAGAGTGTTGAAGCAGCAAGACATGGCTGCACTCTTACAAACCCAAGGACAGCAGGTGGGAGCATAAAGGGGACAGAACTTTCAGCCTTTGGAGGATGAAAAAGTAATGAGAATGATGCAGAAGTTGTCAAATTAAATCTCAAACTATTGGACACATGTTTATAATTAGGCGCAGAACAATGGGGAGATCCAACAAGGCTACTCTCAAAGTTTAAAGGACTACGTAGGGACAAACTGGGGAGTATACCTTTACCATACATATGGATGCAGAAGAACCCGCTCCCATAAAATAACATCCAGAATGCTTAAGTCCAGAGAAACAAGCCCAGGTGAAATCAAAAACCCAATATTATTTGGAAAACTACTTACTTGAACTCATTAAAAGCAACTAAGCTCTCCAGTTGTATCTGTGCCTCTGTCTGTTGATTTAATAAAATTTTGCATTGACTCCAGAAAAGGCTAATGCAGTAATATCGTCAACCTCCTGCTTGGACGACTACTGACGTTAGCAACACGATGTGTTTCTTACCAAAATAAGGTTTCTTAACAATGCAAGCTAAAGAAATTGCAATCTTTGTCACACCTAGTGGCCTTTTCCAATGTTAAGTGAGACCAACTGATCTGAAGAATGCTCCAGTGATGTTTCAGAGGCTAATGAACTAAGTTGTAGCCAGTGTTCCTAAATTTGTAGTTTAATTGAAAATATGATGGAATACAGTGACAAATGGAATAACTAGAAACGCATGATTAGAGTGGTCAACTTGGTACAAAGCAGCTCAAGGGAAGACTGATGTAGTCTGCATCAAGCAGCTCAAGAGGAGAGCAGTGAACTAGGTATGAAGCAGTGCAAGTGGAAAGTGGTGAACCCAGTGCGATACTGCTAATGAGGTGGTCAGGTAGCACTTTGCAGGCTGCATCTTTAAACAGCTCTAAATTATAAAGCATCTGGAGTAGGGTCAGAAGTACTTTAAACTGAATGAGGTAGGGATTTGAATATGGGAGGAGTGCTTAGAGTGTAATTAGTACTCTATAAATTAACATTAATCTGAAGGGAAGTCATGGTAGCAGGGCTCACACCTGTTATCTCCTTCTGCATTAGGTGTGAAACATGGACACTTCCAGGCTAAACATAGTTCACCGCAGCTCTGTCTCTGTGGAGCATTTAATGCTGAGATTATCACAGACAGTATGTTCAGTGAGATGGTCCCATGACAGATAAAGACTAAACAGGCAGAAGAGGGATGAGTGGCTACCTGGCAGAGTACAGGAAGGCAGGTAATGTAGGAGATTCCTGTGACTGAACTCCTCTCCAGCAGATGAACTGTTTTGGATGCTATGGGGTGTATCACTTCTCAGAAGATAGCACCTGATTTTACAACAAGATCTTGATCATATGGGCCAATGGGCTGAGAAGGGGCAGATGGAGTTTAATTTAGATAAATGTGAGGTGCTGCATTTTGGGAAAGCAAATCTTAGCAGGACTTATACACTTAATGGGAGTGTTGCTGAACAAAGAGACTTTGGAGTGCAGGTTCACAGCTCCTTGAAAGTGAAGTTGCAGGTAGACAGGATAGTGAAGGCGTTTGGTATGCTTTCCTTTATTGGTCAGAGTATTGAGTACAGGAGTTAGGAGGTCATGTTGTGACTGAACAGGACACTGGCTAGACCACTGTTGGAATATTACGTGCAATTCTGGTCTCCTTCCTATCAGAAAGATGCTGTGAAACTTGAAAGGGTTCAGAAAAGACTTACAAGGATGTTGTCAGGGTTGGAGGATTTGAGCTATAGGGAGAGGCTTAACAGGCTGGGGCTATTTTCCCTGGAGCTTTGGAGGCTGAGGGGTGACCTTATAGAGATTTATAAAATCATGAGGGGCATGGATAGGATAAATAGAGTCTTTTCTGAGGTGGTTGAGTCCAGAACTAGAGGGCATAGGTTTAGGGGGAGAGGGGAAAGATTAAAAGAGACTTAAGGGGCAACTTTTTCCACACAGAGGGTGGTATGTGTATGGAATGAGCTGCCAGAGGAAGTGGTGGAGGCTGGTACAATTGCAACATTTAAAAGGCTCTGGATAGGTATATGAATAGGAAGGATTTGGAGAGATATGGACGGGGTGGTGAGAGGTGGGACTAGATTGGGTTGGGATATCTGGTCGGCATGAATGGGTTGGAGCAAAGGGTCTGTTTCGCTGTACATCTCTATGACCCTTTGACTGCACACATCCCCTCTCTTCCCTCCTCTCCCCACCACCCAACCAGGAGTCAAATCCACAGCCCCATGGGTGGTTCTGCTACACAAGAGAAGGAAGAAGGAAGATGAGTATCAGGAAATACAAGTGTCCCCCTGTACCCACAGGTAATACGTTCCAAGACCTACTGCGGCTGACAGAAACTGCATATATAGTGAACCCAATCATTTAAATAGGCAACTTAACCTCCTGGTAGCCTCCTGGAATAAAGTTTTGATATGTTCCATGTAATATTTTTGGGCCACGGTAAACCACAGGCACGGAATCCATGAGTATGGCGGTTCCCTGTAGTGGTTGGGGATTCATTAGTAAAGGGAACAGACAGGCATTTTTGTAGTTACAGAAGAGACTCCTGGATGGCACAGTTCCTTAATGGAGCCAGGGTCATGGATGTCTCACCACAGGGCATTCTAAAGGGATATGTGCGCACATGAGAACAGCCAGTGGTTGTGGTACATAATGGGATCAATGACATAGGTTGAAACAAAGGGCCGAGGTCCTTCAAACCAAATGTATGAGTTAGGACATGCTTTAAAACGTAAAACCTGAAAGGTAAAGCTGCAGTAATCTTACCAGACCACAGGGGTGTGCTCTCAAATCAACTGGTGTTGCTTTAACCCAAGGGTGACCAAGCCTCCACTAAGAAAGGCTGAATAGATTCTTTAATAGTAACTTCGGTTGGCACAAAAATTGAACCCATGCTATTGGCATCACTATAAACCAGCACCCATCCAACTGAGCCAAACGACATTACAGAATAAATATACAAAATACCTTATATCTCCCAAACAAATTATAACACAAACAGTCAGAGTTTTAAAAACAAAGCTTTATATAGATAACAATGACTAACTATGTGTACTAAAAATATTTAACATTTTATCCTGCCATTTCCCAATAGCTATCCAGCTGTAATCTATAATGTAGATATCCAGCTGAAATCAATCTTCCGAAGTTTTTTAAGTTCTTTTTGCTCAGATTTGGTCAGCTTAGGTAACAGTTCCTCTGCTGAATATGCCTCCTTTGTTTCTTGCTCATCTTCAACAAGAGTAATTTCCGTGTCAGATTCATCTTCCTCTTTCTCACTGTCCATTTCCTCCACCTCTTCTTCTTTCGCACTAATTTCACATGTTACAGAAATGAATAATCAGTTTAAAACAGAATTAGAAACATTTTTTTCTTTCAAATGAATTGTGAGTAGAATTCAAACACCTAATTACTTCAATTTAATTTGACTGATTATTCCAAACAATTATCACTCAAGAGGAGATATTCTTAGCATCAGTTCCAACTTATTTTTCAGTGTCCCTTATGACAATAAAAAAGTCGGCTGTTCAGCCTCTCAAGCCTGCTCAGCCATGATCCTAAAATTCAGTTCTTTTATTCTTCCTGCCAAACTGCATAACCTCACATTTTGCCCAATTATATTTCATCTGCCAAGCTTACTCGTTTAACTTGTCTCTACCCTGTCATCCTCATCACTTGCCTTTCCACATATTTTTGTTCCATCTGCAAATTTGGCTACATATATTCACTTTTCAAAGCATTAATAACTATTGTAAATAATTGCTGCCCCAGCACTGATCCCTGTGGAACTCCATTAGTTACAGGTCATTCTGAAAATGCCCCTGTTACCCTAATTCTGTCTTCTATTAGCCAATGTTCGTATCCATGCTAATACACTATCTAAAATATCACTGTTATCAAGTAACTTAAGGTGTGGTGCCTTACCAAGGTTTTCTGAATATCTAAATAAATTACATCCACCCTCATCCCTCTAAAATATGAACTTTTTTACACTTATACCACTGCAAGCTTCTCGACAGTCTGCCACTCACTCATTTGAAATCTATGATCATTAGTGAGACAAGCCCATATATTACGCAGGAATACATGATCATGCGTTTAGCATTGCTGAAATTTTCTCCAATTTGCTATTATTTGTCATGCTTTGGTTTAAAAATCTTAATTAGAATTGTCAATCAGCAACTAAACTCAACACATCTTAACTGAATCCTTCCCCTCTACTCCTCATTTACTGCCTTCCTGATTCTGCTTAGATTCAAATTATTTTGGCTGCTCATCATGTGTTTTAGTTAATGCAACAGCAGACAACTGTATGTAGTAAAAACAAGTTTACATGATATTTGCTTTTTAATTCATTCATGGGGTATGGGCTTCACTGCTGGGTCAGCATTTGTTGCCTAGGTGGTGGTGGTGGTTAGCTGCCTTCTTGGACACTGCAACACATTTGATGCAGGTACACAGTGCTTTCAGCAAGTTCCAGAATTTTGACTCAGTGACTCTGAAATAACTGATGTGCCATACAGGTAGCACACCAAGTAATGCTGTTGAGTGATTTGAAAGGGACATGTAAGCCACGCTAGTCTTGTGTATCTATTGCCCTTGTCCTTCAAGATGGCAACAATGGCGTGAATTGTAAAGGTTGTCTGAAAAGCCTTGGTGAATTTCTACTACATTTTATCATGTACACATTACACACCGCTGTTACTGTGCTTCAGTGGTGGATGGAGTGAATGTTTAAGAATGTGGTGCCAATAATATAGGATTTGAAGGTCAAGAAGAAAAATCTAACCCAAACCACAAAGGCCTTAAGTGCATAAGAAATAGGAAAGGACTTGGCTTTTCAGTCCCTCGAGTCTGCCCCGCCATTCAACAGGACTGTGAATGATCAGACATTTCTCATATCCACTTTCGTGCATTTTCTCCATTACCAGTGATTTCACTACTGATCAAGAATCTCTCAGCTTTAAATAGACACATGGATTCTGCCTCCACAGCAAGGAGCTCCAAAGACACTCAAACCCTCAGAAGAAATTCCTCCTCATTCCAGTCTTAAACTGGTGCCCCTTAATTCTGAGATGATGCTCTTTGGTCATAGATGCTCACAAGACGTCGTTTCAGAAGTTACCCTGTCAAATCTCTTAAAAGTTCTCCGTTTCAACGAGATCATCTCTCACTCCTTCTAAATTCCAGTAAGCAGAGTCCCAACCTGTTTAGCCTTTGATCATAGGACAATCCTTTCATACCAGGAATTACTCATGTAAACCTTCTGTGAATGCCTCCAATGAAATGGTCCCTTTCTATCTAATCAAAGTAACTGAAGGGTTATACAAAGAGCAAGTACACAGACAATAGGAAAATCTCAAATAATGTTTGCTTGCATTAGTAAAATCTTAACTGCATTTTGAATTTGTCACATATTCCTAAGCCACCAATTTATGCATCTTACCTTGTGCCCATCTTGGAAATCATCAATGAGTTCACAAACATTGAACAGAGAAATGATGCATTTGGCAGAACATGAGCTGGTGTATGAAGCATCTTGGGGAAAAAAAATGAAGAATGCTTTTCAGAAAACCGAAGTGGTCAAGACTGCACATTCACAACTGCTCATCATGAAGTTAAAAATCACAACACCATATTATAGTCCAACTGGTTTAATTGGAAGCACACTAGCTTTCGGAGCGACGCTTGGGGAAAAAAAATGAAGAATGCTTTTCAGAAAACCGAAGTGGTCAAGACTGCACATTCACAACTGCTCATCATGAAGTTAAAAATCACACCACCAGGTTATAATCCAACAGGTTTAATTGGAAGCACACTAGCTAGGTTATAATCCAACAGGTTTAATTGGAAGCACACTAGCTTTCGGAGCGATGCTCCTTCATCAGGATTTTTGACTTTTAACTTTGTACACCCCAGTCCAACACCGGCATTTCCAGCTCATCATGAAGGTACTCACCTCATCAATTGTAGCCGATCCTTCAGGCAGTGCTGTTTGCTTTGCTTCTGAAACAAAATTGGTTTGTTGCTCCCTATGCTTTCCCAGCAACACATGCAAAGGAGTCATGGGAATGTTTTCTTCTATGACCAGCTGAAAGAAAAATGAATATTATAAAGTTGCAGATGTTGAACAAAAGATTCCCAGAAGCCATTCTTAATAGAAACAAAGAGAACTTTATCAGCATGAAACACCACCTAGAACAATAACAAACAGAACTCAGTAAAGGTAATTTATTAAAGCTTCTCAACGTTGGCAAAGTGACAAGGGAATAAGTAAGGGAATGAGATAGGCTGGGCTGTTCTTACACAACAGAAGCAAAAATGGTCTCCTGTGTTGCAACAATTATTCTAACCTAGACAATTTAGAGTTATTTCAGTTGATATTTTAAGTCACTATATCATTAATGTATTATCAATTGTACAAATAAATTAAAAATAAAGGTTTCTAAACCCCTTATCACAATACGTTGCTACCTTGCTAGACAAACACCAGTCAACATTATCCAAAATCTTTCAAAAGCTCAGATTATTTGTACTTTATATCACTAGAATGAATTAAAGATTGCATTAGATTTTCACAATTCAGATGGCATTTTCAAACTTTTTGAACTTTGAATACTATTTTCCACTTGCAATAAACAAAGAATCAAAGGTTTTTATATCCAATACTTGAAAAACAAATTTTTTCTTAAGATATAATGCATGACTTATACAAAATATTTTGTTCTCTAGCCACACTATTATTGTACTAGCTACATACATGCTTGCTGGATGATGTCAATCTTTCTTCTACTGATTCTGTACTGAATGTCATCAAGTTCTGTAAGGAAATAAAAAACTTAATCAACTTAGTAAATAAGCAATAAAGATCTAATCTCTTAACTAGCTTGCAAATTCACCATATAAATTTGTTTTACCTGTGAAGCAGACAGGAAGTAGAGCTGGGATCTTGCTAGCCATTGCTTACTCTCAGAATTGTAGTCCAAAGGAAATTCTCTGGGAACAAAGAGAGCCCACTGAACCAGACCAGAACACACATTCTTCTGCATGTACAGGGGTCTTGGCTGATTAGGCTTAAAAACAAACACTAGGACAAAGAAAGAACATGAAATGAAAAACAATGAAGTTGACAACTGCTGAAAAACATGATATATTCCACTTGTGTTCATATCCTTCCATTAAACTAACAGTTGGAAAGTATTAGGAAAATAAAAGTTAACTTCTTTGCTGCATAAGGCTTGAAACTTCAAACAAACCCACCAGCTAATGTTCTTACAGATAAGACAGTTTCATATCAAACCACTTAAGGACAGATGTAATGAGTAATTGTGACTTTATAAAACAGTAAATTTAAGACTTAAATGTGATCCCCTTTGAATCAATCCTAGAGGTTATTTCCTAATATCTTAGATTACAAGACAAAACATTACATAAATTATTCTAAGCTATACCTATTAATTCTGGTGTTATATAACATTTATAGCATAATATATAAGCAGTCCAGCCCATTAATATAGTAGTGTAAATTTGGAGAGACTGTAAAGTTTGATTTTTACTTCACAAATGTTCCTCCACAAAAATTGCAGAAAATGCATCGTGTGTATAGCGGAACAGCAAACATGGTGAAAAACAGATTTTGCATTTTCTATTGCAGAAATCTAGACAATTTTCAAATTCAGAAGTTATAGAAATGCAACAGAACATCAATAGAAAGAACTGCAGAGTCAGAAACTGGTAGGTTTATACAGCCTACTTTTGCTCTCTTATCACCTCACCACAGAATGCTATGGACATGTTTCAGGAGTCATTGGCATTTGATAAAATCGACTATGGAAGAGCAAGTTTCAGTTTCTGTCAAGTTGAATGGCTATTACATAGCAAGGAAAACAAAAGCCATCTTTTGTGGCCACATATCTAGATCCTTCTCCCTGGCACAAAACAAAGCCTAAAGCAGCAAGCTGGCATTTTTTAATCTGACTGTTCATATAGCAAGACAAGTAATTAGTCACAAATGAAGTGACAAAAATTCAAGTGAAATATTATGGTACCATAAATTTACTTCACGAAGTTTGCAAAATCATTCATCTTTGTTTAAAAGGTTTGCGTTTAAGATTTATTAGCTACAAATTAATATAACTTGAACATATCTTTTGTGATTAAGTAAGCAAATGAAAACAATAATTTGATCAATCTTAAAATTACAATGACTGCACAACAGAAAATATGGTACTTGCTTAATTTACTTATGAAAAATACAGCACATATTGCAGTTAAATACAACTATTATACTTACAGTCTGTAACCTGAGAAAATTCAGTAAAAGCAGCAACATTTTCAGAAAGAGGGTCAACTTGCAAGACTTTAACATTCAACCGTGTGCTCCATTCCACTGCAGAACAAAAATGAGAAACTCAACAGCAGTTGAATGATTATAAATGGCATGACTGCAAAATCTCAGTACTTTGCAAATCACAGATTTAGATTATCATATTGTTAAACAAAAAAAAAACACTTACAGCTACAGCTTAAAAGGTTCCAACAGCACAAGAAACCATTATCAGTTGTTCCGAGGAGGTACTTGGAACAGCTGAGTCTTCCAAAGGCAAGGTCTCTGAAAGATACAAGTGAAACGTGTAATAACAACATTAATTCTTGATTAGAAATATTGCAAATATCGTTTTTCATACAATTGTCAATTGTTAATGAGAACACGCAATCCTGAAATGGCTGATTTCATAAAATTTTATTGTTTCATGGATGTTTCGCAAGATCACATTCATGGGTCAATGATGTTTAGAATTAGAGCATTTACAACTTACTCAACTATCCGATGTAAATTATGAACAGTCCAAAGAGTCCATTTCTAAAACTGTTAGCGAGTTTTGAGAAGATTTGTAGCTCACGTTGAGGTTCTAGAAGTTGCTTTGCTCACTGAGCTGGAAGATTCAGTATCAGATGTTTCGTCACCATACTGGGCAACATCTTCAGTGAGCTTCCGAATGAAGCACTGGTGGTGTAGCCCCTTTCTATGTTTGAGTTTCCTTGGGTTGGTGACGTCATTTCCCGCGGCGACGTCATTTCCCGCGGCGACGTCATTTCCCGCGGCGACGTCAAAACTGTTAGCGAGTTTTGAGAAGATTTGTAGCTCAGGTTGAGGTTCTAGAAGTTGCTTTGCTCACTGAGCTGGAAGGTTCAGTATCAGATGTTTCGTCACCATACTGGGCAACATCTTCAGTGAGCTTCCGAATGAAGCACTGGTGGTGTAGCCCCTTTCTATGTTTGAGTTTCCTTGGGTTGGTACTGTCATTTCCTGTGGTGACGTCATTTCCCGTGGTGATGTCAATTTCTGTTCTTTTTCTCAGGGGATGGTAAATGGGATCCAAGTCATCACAACATCCACAAAGCTGCATTAGAACATTATTTCAATGAGCCACCACACAGTGCAGCACAGAGGAACTACACAGAGCAGAGGAAAAATCACCTACATAATGTATTCAAAAAGAATGGGTACCAATGAACACAGCCCACTGATTTCTCAGCAACAAACCCCAACAAGCAGACAAAACACGTCCAGAAACCCTAACCACTCTCCCCTACAAAGACATTTCTGAAGTGACTGCCAGACTACTCAGACCCCTTGGCATTATGGTAGCCCAAAAACCCACCAACACACTAAACAGCAGCTTATGAACTTGAAAGACCCTATACAGACAACAAGCAAAATAATGTCATCTACAAAATACCTGGCAAAAACTGCAGCAAACACTACATTGGACAAACAGGCAGAAAACTAGCCACCAAGATACATGAACATTAACTAGCCACAATGGCATGACCCTCTCACACTAGAATCCTTATATTCAGATAAGGAAGGACACCACTTCGACTGGAACAACACATCCATCCTAGGACAAGCCAAACAGAGACATGCACGAGAATTCCTAGAAGCATGGCATTCCAATCAGAACTCTATCAACAACATTGATTTGGATGCCATTTACCACCCCCTGAGAAAAAGAACAGGAAAGGCCATCACCATAGAAAATGATGTCACCACAGGAAATGACACCACCAACCCAAGGAAACTCAAACATAGAAATAGAAAGCAGGCTACACCACCAGTGCTTCATTCGGAGGCTCACTAAAGATGTTACCTAGTATGGTGACAAAACGTCTGAAAATAAACTTTCCAGCTCAGCAAGCAAACCTACATCCATGTTCAACTGTGTCGTGCTCTGAACAGTCAAAATTAATTGAGTTGCAGATTGTGTTTACATTTATGTGGAACAGCAAGATGATCAAGACAAAAACATATGAAAGGCTCATGCAGGAGTGGTGGAAGAGTTGGGCAAGTGTAGTAGATACACTTAGAGAACATCAACACATTTCCACTGCTACAGAACTTCATCCGGGTCAGCCTGGAAAACAGATGGGTTGCCCACTGAACAGAGGCTGGGAGACAATTTGCATATGAAAGCCCTAATTATAGACCATTTCATAATCTCATTGGTATGTTATCAATGCAGCAATAGCTCCCTATATCATATGGTATAGCCACTGAAGGCAGAGGTTCCATGCCACAAACAATGGGCTATATTGATGGAAGGCCATAAATGCTGACCGATGGCAATCCAATAGAGTTGCCTACCACCTTGGGTAGATTCTAATTTGTTGATTGTTGTGCAGGAGGGTGCTTCATTTCAGGCAGTCACACAGTCCCCAACCTCTTGGTGAGATTGCTGAGGGTCTAAAGCTGCTAGCTCTCTGTATTGGTTTGGTAGAATAAGGAGCCTTCACAGTATGCTTGCAAATGGCCAATTAGGATGCTATTTCTAGGAAGATTGCTTTTCCTGTCTGGTTATAAACGAGTGAGTCTTTTGGGTCCCTATTTGGTCCTAATATCAAATAGTCAACTCCAAAGCAAAAATATATCAAAATGTTTTACATTCAATTGGCTATCTTAACCAAAGATTCTCTTCACTTTGGATAGCTTTTACCAAAAGTGAAAGGTTCATCACACAGTGCAAACTGCAATAATATTATGATTAGCTGACATTGACAGAGTAAAATCAGTCATGAAGAGGCTGAAAACTGGGTAATTTAACATTTTGAAGGTAAAAAAACCCAAAATTTCTAAGAGGTGAAATATTATTTTCAAAATTAGAGCCATATGACATATTTTACAGTATGGATAATTATATTAATAGCAGTGATACAGCCAGACAGCAACTAAACTTGTGGAGGACTTACTGTATTTTCCCAGGTGGATGGCAGAAGGTGCATTTCAGATCCCAAGTGTCTGGGTCCCATAAAGTAATGATCTGTTCAAAACTGACAGCAAGCAGGGAACCATCTTCAGAGAAACTACAATTTGTGGCCTGAAGGTGGTGATATGTTCCCACAAAATCACAGCTCCAGCATACACACTTTCCTGAAAATGAATTACAAGAAAAACAGCACGTTATGTAAAACACCATGTGCAGAAAAATCACAATTATCTGAACTTTTGCATTGACAATTTAGTTCAAATGTTTGAGTACTTGACACCAAGTTACAAGAAACTGCACAACACAAAAATGCAAAATACAAAATATCAATATTAGCCTCACTTTTCAAAAGGGGGACTAGGGCATACACTAATAAGAAGTTTAACTTTTATAAATAAATCACTATCCCCATGATCAGCAAACCACATGCACCAAAGCTAAAGAGTAGATAGCAGGGAAAACCATGATTTGAGTGGTGCTGGAAATGTACAGCAGGTCAGGCAACATCCGAGGAGCAGAAAGATCATTCCTGATGATGGGCTCCTGCCCGAAATGTCGATGCTGCCCAACCTGCTGTGCCTTTCCAGCACCACTCTAATCTTGACTCTAATCTCCAGCATCTGCCAGTCCTCACTTTCACAGGCAAAGTGATTTCTATCAGCAAATCAGGTATTAAAATAAATGATAGGACAGGTTTGGTATTTCATATAATTTTTCAATGAAGTAATAATCAGCTTGTTGAAACTGGATGACAAAATTCTGTAACTCCATGTAAAAACCTATGCAAACACACCTTCTACTGCTGAATCTCTTACAACTGAAAGTGCACCAAGAATACATTACCTAGTTGTTCTATTGTTAAGGTTGTAAAGAGGCAAAAACTTACCCAAACCTTTTTAAAACTTTGAACAATGTTTTACAAATTGCATTTACAGAGACTAGAATACAAGAAACCAACGTGAAAAAAAAAGGAACAGCATTTTACACAACATGAACAGAGTATGCTCTGCTGGAATGGAGATGCAACAACTGTCAATCTTAGTTCTCAACCAGAGAGGTGTGATTAGTCAGAATAATGTGTTGGCAATGGAGTAGAGACTGGCAGTCTTCACAACCGAATTTTCCCATGAAAATAGTAAAACGTATGTATAGATTACTTTTCTCTTCATTAAAAAAAGGACCCGGTGTCTTAATACATATATCTTCTAGCATGCATCACAACATGAGCCTAATTAATACTTTTAAACTAGTTTCCAATGTATTTCTTAGTACAGTTTGACGTATTTTATCCACTGATTCCAACAGTAGAATCACATCTAATTGTGGACACACTGTTCTGAGGTTTGCAAACAGACTGAGTGAGCACAATTGGTATGTTGCCACTGTGAATCGTCAAAGGGTCATTAAAATTACCCACATCCTTACTGGATCTCTTATCTAAAACCTGAAATATATGCTCATTATCCTTGTATCATCCGCTTTCCCTTGTCTACTTTAGACAAGGTGTTATAATCTACTCTATAATCTCACCTTTACCAAACTTCTCCATAATTTTGTGTGCTCCAGTTTCAAAGATAATGCATATGCCTGGAATAATTTTGGTAAATCTTTTCAGGGTGACTATGGACTAGGACAAGGTGCAATTCAGAGTTAAAATAATTAAATGGGGGTGGGGTGCTCAACTTAAATGAAGTGACAACCATTCTAGTTCAGGTAAACTAGTATGAAGCATTGGCAGATAAACCAGTAATGGAACAATCAACTGCCTTTAAAAGGGCGCGTTGTTTGGGTACAGCTGATACATATTTCAAGATTTTTGCAGAACAAAAAATCAAAAAGGTTCCTGGATGATTAAAAAAATAGTAAGAGAAAGCAGAAGGATGCCTGCACCACTACTAACATTGCTAAGGCAAGCGAGGACCTGGTTGAACATAAAGCTCAGAAAGCAAGTGTAGAGTGAGCTAAGAAATGTCAAATGAGGCTACGACAGTGTAAGAGACTGGCAGTTAGCATAAAAAAGGAATCCAATCATTTTGTTCAGGCATAAAAATGGTAGGAGTAAAAGGCATATGGACTCTATTATGGAGAGGGCTGCTGGGAAAGTCAGTTTTTCCCACTTAAAAAGATTTAGCTCGAAAGTTGGGCCTCCATTTTAGGCAGAGCAGCGAGGAGAGAGGGTGGAGAGAAATAAGAGCTGCCAGAAAGTTTTTAAATGGGTAAGATCTAAACCAGAGACCCGACACCGTACCCGACAAAATACCTTGATTGTTTGTTGAGTCTTTCATCTGTTTGAATACCATGATAGTTTCACTTCTTTCATGTGTAAATCACAAAACCTTTTTAAGAAGTTGGTGTTAGCTACACAATATGTTGAAGGTGTTAGCCCTCTGTGTTCTCTGTCTGTGACATGTTTAGATTGATTCTAATCTAAAAAAAGTGAGATAACAGAGTTTTACATGAATTCATACAGTGAATTCAGCCAACGTTGTCTATCTTATATGTTGCAGGCAACGATGCCCTGAGGCCTGGTACATTGGTGAAACCAAGCAAAGGCTATGGCAACGGATAAATGGGCACCACACAACAATCAACAGACAGGAGTGTTTGTTACGGTTGGGAAACACTTCAGCAGTCCAGGACATTCGACCTCGAATCTTCGGGTGATCATCCTCCAAGTCGGACTTCGGGACAGGCAGCAGCGAAAAGTGGCCGAGCAGAGGCCGATAGCTAAGTTCCATTCCCATAGGGAAGGCCTCAACCGGGACCTTGGGTTCATGTCACACTACAGGTGACTACCATTGCACGATACACACACACACACACACATTCCCACAGGCATCCTGAGACTTGGACCACTCTACACTGATGCACACACATATACACTCTCTCACAGACACTCACAACCCCCCCACCCCAGACACACACACACTCTCCCACATGCACCCCCTCACAGACTTAAGACACTCTACACTCACTATACACACATATACACTCTCTCACACGCACAACCCCCAACCCAGACAGAGACACAAACAGACACAAAGACCCACATGCACATATATATTTTGTGCTGTGAATTTGTACTTGCAGAGTTACATTGTACTTTGCTCAAAAACTGCATGAATTCATGTAAAACTCTGTTAGCTCACTTTTTAGATTAGAATCAATCTAAACATCATGGCATAGACAGAGCATAAAGGGGGCTAACACCTTCAATATGTTGTCTAACACCAATTGTTACAGCTAACCTGAGAATGCAACTTGTGTCCTCCACAAACACGTGATGAAGGAGTGGTGCTCCGAAAACTAGTGCTTCCAATTAAACCTGTTGGACAATAACCTGGTGTTGTGTGATTTTTAAACTTTGTTTAGTTTGGTGTTGACTTTCAGATTAGCAGGGTATGGCTGATAGGGCAGTTGCATGTTCCTGCTACAGAATGTGGCAGGTGAGAGACATGACACAGGTCTCTGTCAAACACATCTGTGGGAAGTGTACCCAACCCTAACTCCTCGAAAACAGAATTAGGAAACTGGAACTAGATGAACTGTGGATCATCTGGGAAGCTGAGGGAGAAATTGAGGGGATGTACAGGGAAGTGGTCACTCCTCAGACACAGGATAAGGACAGCTGGGTTACAGTCAGGGGGAGGAAAGGGAACCAACAGATAGAGCAGAGATCCCCTGTGACCGTCCCCCTCAGCAATAAGTATATCGTTTTGGATACTGCTGGTAGAGCTGGTAGGGGAAAGCCATAGTTGTCAGGTCTCTGGCACTGAGCTTGGCACTGTGGCTCAGAGGGGGGGGGGGGGGGGGGGGGGGGTGGGAAAGAAAGAGAATAGAAAAGCACTAGTGGTTGGGTATTCAATAGTTAGACAGATTGACAGGAGATTTTGTGGTCAGGAACTGGACTTCTGGAAGGTATGCTGCCTCCCTGGTGTCAGGATCAGGGATGTCATCGATCGTGTTTACAGGATTCTGAAGGAGGATGGTGAGCAGCCAGAAATCATGGTACATATTGGCAATGATATAGCCAGGAAAGGGATTGAGGATCTGAAAAGTGACTACAGACAGCTAGGTTGAAGCTGAAGAGCAGGATGAATAGTGATCTCAGGTTTGCTGCCACTTGATAGTGAGGTGAGGAACAATCAGTGAGCACAGCTTAACATGTGGCTGTGAGACTGGTGCAGGAGGGAGGGCTTCAGATACCTAGACCATTAGGATGCCTTCTGGGGAAGGTGGGACCTGTACATGAAGGATGGGTTGCTCCTGAACTGGAGGGGTACAAATGATCTGGGTGGGAGATTTGTTTGTATGGTTCAGGAGGGTTTGGCAAGGAAATGGGAACCAGCGCTACATATCTGAGAGGGGTAGTTGTAGATGGGGCAGTGACAGGATGTAGTGAATCTATCAGGAAGGTTTTTCACGTGATGAAACAAAGGGACCAGCTAAAGTCCGTCTGCTGTAATGCAAGGAATGTCAGAAATAAGAGTGATGAACTTAGTCCCAAGTACTGATCCATGCTCTATGATGTTGTGACCATAACGGAGACACAGAGTTTCACAGGGGCAGGAATGGTTGCTTGATGTTCCAGGGTTTAGAACGTTTAAAAAGAATAGGGAGGGTAGAGAAAGAGATGGGGCTGTAGCATTGCTAATCAGAGAGTGCATCACAACTACAGAAACAGAAAGGTTGTTGAGGAAGGTTTGCCTACTGAGTCAGTATGGGTGGAAGTCAGGAATAGCAAGGGAGCAGCCACCTCATTGGGGGTTTTCTACAGACCCTCTAATAAAAGTAGGGAGATTGAAGAACTCAGGCTGGTAGATTTTGGAAAAATGCAGATGTAGCAGGGCTGTTGTTATGGGTGACTTCAACTTTCCCAATATTGACTGGAACCTCCTTAGTGCAGATGGTTTGGATGGAGCCGTTTTTGTCAGGTGTGTTAAGGAGGGTTTCCTTACTCAGGATGTAGACAAGCCAATGAGGGGAGAGGCCACTTTGGATTTGGTGCTCGGCAATGAGGCAGGACAGGTGTCAGATCTCATGATGGGAGAACACTTTGGTGACAGTGACCACAACTGCCTCACATTTACCATAGCTTTGGAAAGGGAAAGGAGCAATTACTAAGGGAAGATATTTACTTAGGGAAAGGAAATTATGATGCTATCAGACAGGAGTTGGGAAGTACAGATTGGGAGGAATTGTTCCACAGAAAGGGCACATGTGGAGACTGTTTAGGAGCAGTTGTTGCGAGTGATGCACAAATTTGTTCCTGAGACAGGCAAGAAGGGGTAAGTTTAAGGAATCTTGGATGATGAGAACAGAGGGGCTTCTCGTCAAGAGGAAGAAGGCAGCTTATGCAAGGTGGAAGTAGCAAGGATCTAGCACAGCTTTATGGGATTGCAGGCTTACTAGAAAGGAGCTCAGAAATGGACTGAGGAGAGCCATGAGGGGGCACAAGAAAGGTTTGGCAAGAAGGATTAGGGAGAACCCAAAGGCATTTTACTCATACATGAGGAATAAGAGAATGATCAGGGAGAAGCTAGGGCCTGTCAGGGATAACGTAGGGAACTTGTGCATGGAGTCGGAGCAGATAGGGGAAGCCCTAAATGAGCTTTTGCTTTAGTATTCACCAAGGAAAGGACCTTGTTGCGAATGAGAACTTTGAGGAGCTAGGACACAGGCTTGAACAGATCAAGATTGAAGAAGTTGATGTGCTGGAAATTTTGGCAAACATTAAGATTGATAAGTCCCCAGGACCAGACCAGATTTATCCTAGGATGCTCTGGGAAGCGAGAAAGGAGGTTGCTAAGACGCTGGCAAAGATCTTTGCTTCCTCACTCTCCACGGGAGTTTACTGGAGGATTGGAGGGAGGTGAATGTTGTTCCTCTTTTCAAGGGGAGTAGGGAAATCCCTAGCAATAACAGACCAGTCAGTTTTATGTCTGTGGTCAACAAGGTTTTGGAAAGAATTCTGAGGGATAGGATTTATGACTATTTGGAAAAGCATAGCATGATTAAGGGCAGTCAGCATGGCTTTGTGAGGTGTAGATCATGCCTCTCAAATCTTACTGAATTCTTTGAAGAGGTGATCAGACAGGTCGACTAAGGTCGAGCAGTGGATGTGGTGTATCTGGACTTCAGCAAGACATTTGATAAGGTCCTCCATGGTAGGCTCATTCAAAGTCTGGAGGTATGGGATACAGGGAGATTTGGCTGTCTGGATTCAGAATTGGTTGGCTGAGAAAAGGCAGAGTGTGGTTATAGATGGAAAGTATTCTGTCTGGAGGTGAGTGTTGAGTGGTGTCCCACAGGGCTCTGCTCTTGGGCCTCAGCACTTTGTCGTTTTTACAAATGACTTGGATGAGAAGGTTGAGGGGTGGGTCAGTAAATTTGCCAATGACACAAAGGTTGGAGGCGCTGATGATAGTATAAAGGGCTATTGCAGGCTGCAGCGCGACATAGACAGGATGCGGAGCTGGGCTGAGAAATGGCAGATGGAGTTCAACCTGGATAAATGCAAAGTGATGTAGTTTGGAAGGTCATAGAGTCAAAGATGTACAGCATTCAGAGACTTGATTGCTGAATATAGGATTAAAGACAGGATTCTTGGCAGTGTGGAGGAACAGAGGGATCTTGGTGTTCAAGTGCATAGATCCTTCAAAGTTGCCACTCAAGTGGACAGGGTTAAGAAAGCATATGGTGTTTTGGCTTTCATTAACAGGGGGATTGAGTTTAACAGCCGTGAGGTTTTGCTGTAGCTCTACAAGTCCCTGGTGAGACCATATTTGGAAAATTGTGTCTAGTCCTGTTTGCCCTACTATAGGAAAGATACGGAGGCTTTGGAGAGGGTGTAAAGAAGGTTTACCAGGATGCTGCCTGGACTGGAGGGCTTAACTTACGAAGAGAGGTTGACTAAGCTCGGATGTTTTTCTCAGGAGAGAACAAGGAACAGAGGTGACCTGATCGAGGTATACAAGGTAATGAGAGGCATAGATAGAGTCAATAGCCAGTCTTTTCCCCAAAGCAGAATTGACTGGCACATAGTTTTAAGATATTAGGAGGAAGGTATAGAGGAGATGTCAGAGGTAGGTTCTTTATGCAGAGAGTTCAGAATGCATGGAATGCGTTGCCAGTGGTGGTGGTGGAAGCAGTGACATTTAAGTGACTGCTGGACATGCACAGCAGTGAATGGAGGAGTGCGTAGGTTAGGTTATTTTATTTTAGATTAGGAATAATCCTCAGCACAATATCATGGGCTGAAGGGCCTGTTCTGTGCTGTACTTCTCTATGTTCAATTAGGGTCCAAAAAAAGGGATTTCTGTACAGAAGCAGTGGCCAAAGCTGTGTACTAGGTGCAAAGTATTCATTTATCTTCAGCAAGGAAGCAAACATTCCCAACATCAAAATAGAGAGTTTTCCAGATGGGATGGTGCAAATTAATAAAGAGTTTCAAATGTTACATCCTTCAAAAACAGGACAGGGATAAGTCAAGGATTATAAGCAGTTTAAAATTGTTGTTGGGAAAGCTCGAATCAATCACTTGCACAAATGTGAAGTAAAGAAAATCAGATGGATTTGTTAAAATCAAATAATGTACAACTAACATGACTAGATGAGGTTTACGAGGGCAATATAGTTGATGTTGTGTACATGGACTACCAAAAAAGTTGAATAAACTACCAGGTGATAGGCTTAGCTGCAAAGTTAGAGCTCATTGAATAAAAGAGACAATAGCAGCATGGATTCAAAGTTGGCTGAATGGAAGTAACAGTAGTGATGAACAAATGCTTTTTGGACTGGAGTAATATATAGGGTCAGGTATACCAGTCAGTGATAGAACTGTAGTTTTCTTCTCTACTTCTAGGCTTTAATGCTAAGGACATAGTTTAAACATTTGCAGATGATCTAAAACCTGGAACTATTGTGTACAGTGAGGAAGTCTGTGATAGACTTCAATGGACATAGACAGAATTTATTGTAGAGAAGTGTAGTGTTACATTCTGGTAAGAAGAATTGGGAGAGACAATATTAAGGATACAATTCTAAAGTGGCGCAGGAACCAAGGGCACATGTATACAAACAATGAAGGTTGCATGGCAGATTTAGAAAGTGGTGGGTAAGGCATTTGAAATGCTAGGTTTATAAACCTATAATGGGCGGCACGGTGGCTAGCACTGCTGCCTCACAGCGCCGGAGACCCGGGTTCAATTCCCGACTCAGGCGACTGACTGTGTGGAGTTTGCACGTTCTCCCCGTGTCTGCGTGGGTTTCCTCCGGGTGCTCCGGTTTCCTCCCACAGTCCAAAGATGTGCAGGTCAGGTGAATTGGCCATGCTAAATTGCCCGTAGTGTTAGGTAAGGGGTAAATGTAGGGGTATGGGTGGGTTGCGCTTCGGCGGGGCGGTGTGGACTTGTTGGGCCGAAGGGCCTGTTTCCACACTGTAATGTAATGTAATGTAATGTAATCTAAAGTAATCTAAACAAAACTATAAGTTACAAAAACAAGGAAGATATATTGACCTTTTATAAAACACTGATTCAACTTTAACTAGAGCAATATGTCCTTTTTCAGGACACAACTGAAGGAGGATGTGTAGGCACTGGAGAGGGAACAGAGAAGATTTATGAAAATAGAAGAATGACGGCCCAGTCATAGGTTTCTTGGAGAGGAGGGGAAGATTTAGAACATCAGAATAAACTGTTTTCATTGGTAGCAGTTCAAGGACCTACTAAGTTACTCTGTATGCCAAAGCAGCCAAAATATGACCCAAGGAAATTTTTCAACATAAGGAGACGAAGATGTTGAATGCATTGCCCGAGTGTGTGTTGGAAGATTATTAAATTGTCGCTGAACAAGTTAGTTAACTAACTGAAGAAAGAAAACTTGCAGACCGACATAGGTAGAAGTGTGGGACTAGCTGATTGTGGGACCAGCTCAGTGCGCTTGCTGATAAATTAACACAGACACCATGTGCGAAATAACCTCACGGGCTATTACATTTTGTTGAGCAGGAAATATCGATTTTCAAGTTGCCCGAATCAGTTTGATAGTCAAAGGCACCATAAATGGGAGAAAATAGAAACAAATAGGTCTCTTAATAATTTAGGATTGATGTTCCATTACCCTCAATTATTGATCTGGTACATTACTCAAAGCTCAAAAGAAATTTTTAGAAGTGAAGAGGAGCTATCTCAAATGGCTGCTTGCAAATGGCTAAGTACTTACTGTATATATCTGAATCATCTCCAAGAATCCAGACTTTGAACTGGCAATCGAGTCCAGCCGTTACCAACGTAGCTGGCTCACTTCTAGAGCCAGTCAAATTTTGAAAGCAAAGTGCTGAGATGTGGCTCTCATGTGGTGCATTTATCATAGTATTAAGGGCAAAACTGTCATGAGGAAAGAAATAAATTTTATTAATTAAAATTACACAGCAAATGACATTTGATACATTTCAATTTATTGCAGTACTTCCCTATCAGAGATATTTAGTGGATCTTAATACCACAACTTATTTGTACAGCTCCTTAATGAAGCAGCCCAAGGCCTTTCACAATAGAATTAGTAAAAAAAAAAGCAAGGACACTGATTTACATCAGGACATAGTTAGTCAGATGATTGAAAGTTTAATCAAGGAGTTAAATTTTAAAAATGTCGAAGAAGAAAACCAGGAACCTCCAACAGCCATTCCTGTCCCACATCTATCCACGTTTCCGTGATGGCCACAACATCGTAGTCCCATCGTAGTACAGGAAGAAAAAAGTTATAGAGAGAATTCTAGAACATAGGATCTAGAAAACAGGAGACAGCCAGCAGTGGATGAACGGTAATTTAGAATGCAGAGATCAGAATTTGTAATGCTACTTCTAACCCTGTTGGTATTCTATTTTACTTGAATATTAAAGCTAGTTATAGCAAGCATGATTCCTGTGAAAACTCTGGAATCAATGAAGGAGCGCCTTCAAACTGTTCCATCTAGCAATTGCTTAAGAAAGTTTTTTCTTACTAGAGAAAAGCTAAAGTTCAGTAGCAGAAATAAATAAAATCTCTCCTTTAGATTATAAATTGTATAAGTGCATATAAGCCAAGATTCTTCAAAATACAGGGGTCAAATCTGGCCATTCACTACTATTCTTTAGTTACTCATGATCAAATGAGAATTAGAAATGTGGTCTGATGTGCAAGCCCACACTCCAACCAACTTTGTACATTAACCAGAATTAATCAATGCAATTTAAAGGGGGCAATTATAAATTAAGTTGCTGGTGCAATCACACCCCTTTCTGGAGGTTCTCTCTCTGGCACATTCAGCCATTTTCTAGACTTCAGTGTAAAAATGGCTTCTTACATTTACAGGTACAATGCCCCTCCCCTTAAGGCATAAAACTGCTTTTAAGTATTTACATCATGCTTTCAGCTGATGTGCTAACAATGAACTTCACAGGTAAAAGTGGGCATGAATTTAACAAGCTGCCAGCTGTGCAATGAATGGATGCAGACTAATTACACAACACTGTCATCATATCTCTTTTGAGGTTACAAATAAATTCCTAATCATTTATAACAGCCAGTTTAACTATACAGGATGAAGAGTTATACTTCAAGCAGCAAATAATGTTGCTGTTAAAGAAAAAAAGCACGGCTTCTAACAAAAACAGCAAAACATTCACACCCTCTGACACAGGGGTTTCAAGGACTACTTTCCACCTAACAAGAGAAAGTAACAAGTGATTTATATACTTTTAGTAATATAGCTTTATAAGAAATATTGCTACAATCAACAGCTACAGTAAAAATTTCAAAAGTCAGTAAAACACTTGACATAATTCAAATATTTTAACTAAAAAGTACAAGAGGTTCATTGCTCTAAATCCAACTTCAGTGGCTCTATTTAAAGATGATTAAAAAATAAGTTAATGTATTTCATTTCTGTGCATGGTATTTGGGTTTGGAAAGCTCACCTCTGTTGTTCCTCATTATAAGCCCAAAGTTTCATTTGCTGCTCAAGGTCAGTTGTTTCTTCCTTCCTTTCTTCCACAGTTACCAACCATGTACCCTGACAGTCAAAGGCTGCCTTGACCACCTGAGTCTGGTTTAGTCCTGATTGGTGGATATATTCCTTTTGTACTATGTCTAGCTGTGAAATGGAAACAGAATGAAGCAAATTTAGCTGTACCTAAATATTACTAAATTAATCATGTCTGCTTTTTAAATATTTAGAAACTAAAGAATTCTGAAAACTAATTGGAGGGGGCTGGACAATTCTTCTGAGGAAGGGTCACCAGACCCAAAACGTTAACTTCTAATATCTCTTCACAGATGTTGCTGGAAATGCTCAGTAGGTCTGGCAGCATCTGTTTTTGTTTCTGTACATTCCACTATTGTTCCATATAGTTCTAAGAAGATTAAAGCATTCTGTGCCAAGAAATTGTTCAAAATACCAAAAGCATAAAATGTTGCATCAAAACCATTGCTGTGCGTTTGATTGCCAAAGTGTGAAAGACATGTTTGAAGTTACTTCAATGAAAAATTTCTTGGAAAAAATGACTCAATGATTGGGGATACACACAACATTCATGTAATATTAATACAATAGCTGCACACAACTTTGAGTACCATTTGTATATCAAAAATAAGACTGATTAATAATATAGGGTAAAGAAATGACCTACAACATGGTTTATAAAATGTCATGCCAGAAGAAAATGTCAACATTGGCCATGGTGGCATTCCAACCTATGTCCCCAGAACATTAGCCTGAGGTTTTGGATTACTAGTCCAAGGGAAGTGATAGGGTAATGGTAATAACACTAGACTAAACGTAGAACCCCAAACTAATGTTCTAGGGATATGCGTTCAATTTCCACTCTGTCAGCTATAGAAGTTTGACTAATATCTGGAATTAAAAGCTAGCCTTATGGTGATCATGTAACTACTATTGATTTACATAAAGCTCATATGGTTCACTGTTGTCCTTTAGGAAGGAAATCTGCCAGTGATGTCCACATCCCATGAAAACACGAGAAAGGAACAGATTTAGGAACTTATAAATTATCTGTATCTAAAATCTTGCTTTCTGCATCGATACACTTTCAGGATTATTACTGGGAGAAAAAAGGCTTTTTGGATGAATAGTTAGGTTCTTTGTCATTTCACACTACCAGCATTCTCTGTCACTAACATACAATATTTTTGCTAAATGCTCATGGACTGTGAATTACTTATTGCTTATTTACCAATAAATATAGTCATTATGTTGAAGAACACTCATTACATGAACAATTAGCTTATGTCATCGGTGGTGTTTAGTCCCAACAACACTACATTTCATTCCATAGGGATCTGCACTCTATCATTTGTATCATGTAATATATCACTGATGTATATAATTTCAGTTTAGCTTTATTGTTGAGAAAGGTAACATGGGCGCAAAAGAATTGACAAAGCCAAAGCTATTGCAGCATTAATTGTGACTGCAAAAGCCCAAGAAAGATTCTAAGACCACTGGTAAGATAAAACAAGGATAGGGACAGATGATAACTGCGAAACAAGCAAGAAAAAGTGAAATAAAACAAAGACAAAAACAGAAACAAAATGTTTCACTTTTGACAAATTCTGCAAGACTGGCTATGTTTCTCCAACATTTGGTTTTTATTTCAAATCGCCAGTATTTACAGTATTTTGCTTTTGAAAAAAAAAGGAGGAAAAAATCAATAAAACAAGCAAAATGAAAAAGCAGAATAAAATTATATTACAGAATTTTTCACTATTCTTCCAAGGACTGAATCTAGGTACACTTTTTAAAAATGTGCTTTCAAATTAATACTTGCTTTAATGAAGCTATTTTCTCAAGTCAGCCCGATGATGTGAATTAAAAAGCAAACAAATATGTTTGCCTCAGATAATAGTCTTGTGGAAATACTTTTCAGCAAGCATTTACATTTTTTAAGTTTAAATACCTCACCCTTTTTAACCTTTGTAAAAAATTAATTTCAAGGACAACTTTCAGCTATGAACATCAGATTGACATCTCCAGTGACCAGATAGGCATCAGGTAAAAAAGAACTAACTTTGCTACAGTCATTCAATCATAGAGGTGTACAGCATGGAAACAGACCCTTTGGACCAACTCGTCCATGCCGACTAGATATCCCAACCCAATCTAGTCCCATCTGCCAGCACCTGGCCCATATCCTTGCAAACCCTTCCTATTCATATCTCCATCCAGATGCCTGCAAACCCTTCCTATTCATATCTCCATCCAGATGCCTTTTAAAATGTTGCAATTGTAATTGCCTCCACAACATCCTCTGGCAGCTTATTCCATACACGTACCACCCTCTGTGAAAACGTTGCCCCTTAGGTCTCATATCTTTTTCCCCTCACCCTAGACTTATGCTCTCTAGTTCTGGACTCCCCCACCCCAGGGAAAAGACTTTGTCTATTTATCCTATCCATGCCCCTCAATTTTGTAAACCTCTATAAGGTCACCCCTCAGCCTCCAAGCCTCCAGGGAAAACAGCCCATGCCTATCCAACCTCTCCCTATAGCTCAAATACTCCAAACCTGGCAACATCCTTGTAAAGCTTTTCTGAACTGAAAATGTATTGCTGGAAAAGCGCAGGTCAGGCAGCATCCAAGGAGTAGAAGAATCAACGTTTCGGGCATGAGCCCTTCTTCAGGAATCGGGCTCATGCCCGAAACGTCGATTCTCCTGCTCCTTGACCTGCTGCGCTTTTCCAGCAAAACATTTTCAGCTCTGATCTCCAGCATCTGCAGTCCTCACTTTCTCCTAAAAGCTTTTCTGAACCCTTTCAAGTCTCACAACATCTTTCCGACAATATTCCAACAGGGGCCTAACTCAAGTATTATTAAATGAATCATGTCTACTATTTTAATATTTAGAAACAGCCAATGAATGCTGCACATTGACTTTCCCTGATCAGGATTTTTAAACAATCAATTGGGCCACAAGAACTTTTAGAAGAGAACACTGTAACATCCACTTTTGAAGTGCTGAAAAATATTTAAAATGCTCACCTAGTTTAAGAAAGAAAGTCTTGCATATTGGGGTTGCATCGCTTATGCATTTTTTTCCAGATTGTTCAATCAATCTAACTAAAATTCTGCATCAAAGTAAATTTAGTAGCCAGTGTTGCATTATATGTTCACATTACTGTGGTACAACACAACAGTGTAACACACCAAAATCTGCTGTAAAGCATTATTGGTGCAGACATTTTCCTTCAGCATTCAGCACAAACATTGTTTGCACCTATAAATTTCTAGGAGGTTGAGCTAACTACAGTTTGACAAGACATGGGACATTAGTGAGCAACAGCCTCTCTCAAGAAATGGGCTTTAAGGATAACAAAAAAAACTTGGAACGGTAGGGAAGGAAGTTGACTGAAAGAGTCGATAAAGTGAGGAACTGGAAAAGGCACAGCAGGTCAGGCAGTATCTGACGGGCAAGAAAGTTGATGTTTTGGGCATAACCCTTCATCAGGATCCTGATGCCCAAAATGTGGACTCTCTTGCTTCTCAGATGCTGCACGACCTCCTGTGCCTTTTCCAGTGCCACACTTTATTGAATCTGATTCGTCAGCATCTGCAGGCCTCACTATCTCCTAATTGATTGTTAACCTAATTTGACTGTCAAGAGAAATAAAGAAGAAACCATTGAGTTAAAGAGAAAAAGCAAGAGAACAGGAAGAGAAAATGTTTAAAACCTCTTTAGAATATTTAAGACAATCAAGAATGCGACTCCAGTTTCACTTATACCTTTTTGGTTTAGAATATACTGAATTATAGCGTACGATTAATCATCTAAATCATTAAGAAAGTCTGTGTGCAGTTAAATACCAATTCTAACATTGTGTGATGAGCTTAACAGGCAAATAATTTACAAATAAGAATTTCTTGATAATTGTATGGTTAAATGGCAAGCTGATGCGGTCATAAGACTAATGATGAATTGGCACAAATGATCCAACCACTGGTGATGAGTGCAACTCATGCAGTATTTGCCACATGCTAGCAATGACATGATGTTTTGCTTTGTCAGCAAATTCTAGGTCATTGTTTCAAATTAAACTCAGCCTGATTTTATTTACATGCAATTTACTTCACAAAAGATTAAGCAGTCAAAAAGCATACAGAATTCATCCAGATTAAAAATGGCTTGATTGTTACAACCAGCACAAACCCAGTCCCCACAATGTATGTCCTGCAAGTAAAGATTGGGTGGTGTACGTTAATTACAAAAGAAGAAACTCTTGGAAAACTGATGGGGCAGCTAAACCATAATGCGGTACCTATGGCAGTCCTAAATTCATAACTGGGAATTATAAAAGGTTGAATTAAAGAAAGAAAAAATCAAATGACCACAATAAATAAATACTAAGAATAGAAACTGGACAACTCAACGCAAGAAACTGATTCAAAATCTACACAAAAACTGTTAACCAAAACTAACCAAAGGTCACCCATTCAGGTAAATCTAAAATTACTGTGAATACCCTAATTTATTATTGCTGTAAAAGCTAGGCATTACATTTAATCAGTGGTCAAAACCTCAAACAGTTAAGAAAAATACTACAATTATGTTTTTATCTAACATGAACTGCTTTAAACCATTGATCCCTACACCAACAAAATAGACATTATCCAGAATTTCCAAACACATACTGAATCATAAATGTTACAATTATTTCATGTGATGACTTAGATGAAGAATGCATCAGTTCAAGAAATACTTTGAAATGCAATGAGTTGATGCGTAAACACTACAATCTTTTTGTCAGAACCTAAGCTTACAATGGCAAGCCAGGAAGCCAAGTCATGGGATTCTATTACATTATTTATATATGGGACAAGTGCAGCAACAAAAAAACTTAAAGCATGATTTTTTTTTCATAAAAATATGAAACAGGCAAGATTGAAAATAACTGCATACACTTACATTGTACAACTGCTTGTCACTCTGGAGTGAATAAAATTGCAAATGCCCTGGTTTCCCATTTAGAACCAGAGCTTTGCTTCTTGGATCAAGCATTAAACCAGTTAAAACCTCCTGACCTGTAAAAGAAACAAAATAAAAAATGGAAAACAATTGAGTGCCAATGAATAGCTCGTTCAAACAAGTCTCAGCCAGATACATACCTTTAACTAAACCTTGAATTATGGTAGAAACAGTCAAGTTGCTTTGGATGGTGATCATTTCTGAAAGAAAAATCCCAAGACGTGATATCGAAAAGTTGGGACAGACAGTCAAATTAGAAACATTACAAAATTAGACAAGATCATAGAAGATAAAAAATGAACAAGTTTGAAATACACGAGTCTAAATGCATAAAGTATGATTAATAAACTGATGAGCTACAGCACAAATAGCCACTTGCAAGGCCATATTGGATGCTTAATAACCTTGGGTACAAGATATTTGGGAAATAAAACAATGGAGGAGGAATGGCAGATCAAGCTAATCACTAAAATGCAATCATTTAGATTAACAAACTTTTCGGAATTAAACACAAATCTGTATCAAATGCTGATCCTGCCATATCAAAAGCTAGCAAAGTTTAACCGTTGAAAGTTTTAAATAGAATTAACCAAATAAGCAACAGAACTATAAAGTAAAAACTTTGCTAAAACATAGTGACTCTAATAAGTTTCTAACTCTTACTATTATCACTGTGAGATGTACAATGCAAGAAACCATCAGGCGAGGTTGCAATATGTTCAATCGCTCCCCCAAGTCGAGGCAGAAAGTTTTTCTTTGTTTCAGATTTATATTGCCATTGAACCAGTACAGACTCCACTCCTCCAGAGAGCAAACTAGTGCCTGTTAAAAAGCCACAGTAAAATGAATCAGCCAAGAATATTTTTCTAGTCTTTCACAAATAGTTGTCACCATAAAATCTCAATTAAAAAATTCTCAGCCTAAAAAGATGCTCTACAATGCAAAAAACACAATCACTGTCAATGTGAGTTAAAATTCTCAAATGTTTGGTTGAATCTTAACTGTCCTTTTAATTGCTAACCAGCAACTCAGTTCAAGGCTAATTAGGAACAGGCAACAAATTCTAGCCTTGCAGAAGATGCCCACACTCCACGAAATAACTTAAAAAGGATGCAGAGGACATTTCCCAGAATGATTTCAGGTAGGAGGAAAATTTAACCACAAGTTTAGTTTGGCGAAACTGTGCTCATCTTGGAGGCTGGAGTTTAATGAAAAATGTGACAGAGCTGTACAATACTTTGGTAAGTTTAGAGGTGGTAAACAAAAAAAAAGCCTATTCCTATTAGCTGATAGATTTAAGATGTTGGACAGAGGAAAAATGAGGAATTTTTTAAAAAAAATGCTATGTCGGTGAAGCAGAGACAAAGATTTTAAAAAGATATTCAGTAGTCATTTGATGGAAAATAAACTTGCAGTGCAATAGGGAGAGAGCAGGTGGTCAGAATTGACTGGACTGGTCTGCTGACAATCAGCAATGACCTTCTTGTCACGAAATGACAATGACAAATTCCTAATTCGTTCTCTTCAGAAAAACAAAAGATCAAAATTTTAATATGTATAGTATTAAAATTTTAATTTCCATACAAATTAAAAATCTTCAGAAACTTGTGTACCATGATAATGTAAAAAGAAAAAATGTCTCCCACTTAAAGGCTGGTCAAGTTAGAAACTTGAACATATTTCCCTACCTTCTGCTGAGAAGATCAGATCATTGACTACACTGTGATGCCAGTGTTGGGTTGAATACGTATACTCCTGTTTGTTACTGAAGTTCCTCCTAGAAAATTGAAAATTCAAATCAAACCTAGGAACTTTTCACTTTTGAAAAGAGTCTATTTTCCTTTAAAAAAAAATAAAAATGCTCAATTACATTGAGTGATGGGGATAATTCAATATTAAAAATGTACAAAAAGTATTCTTATACATGAAACACTTGGAAAACTTCATAATTGTATGAGTTCCCACTTTAATTCAATTTTTATACTTTGGAACATTCTGAATGACCAGCTGCTTTTATGGAACAGCATATTAAATAGACCAAAACATGCTCATGGAGATTGCTAATTGCTAACACCTTTCAGTCAAGGCTGCAGATTAAAAAACATTTTGTATTTTTTTTCTACATGTTTATGCTTCAATGTCAAATGCTGTTTAATATACTGATTCCTGAAACAATTCCAAAAACATTGAGTCATGACATTTTAGTAATGGTCTTAGTCCCTAAGCACTCCTTTCTCGCATTGAAAGTAATGGAGCATCCCATTGTTATGTAGATCTTTGCAGATTTTACTGTTGAACGTGTCAAACAGAATTGCATACATGGGAATTCCATCAGAATGGGATTATTAAAGCCTGCATTTTAGCAGTTACAAAATAATGAGAGAATGAAAACCTTGTATCAGTTTGTAAACTGTAATAAGGAGGAAGAGTGAGAATGAATTCCAAAAATACAGGGCGAACTCCACATCCGTGGGTCCAGTTTCTGCAGTTTCAATTTACTACTGCCCGAAAACATTATAGGGAATGTTTCAGAACCAGGGACCAGGGCTGCTGGGAAGGCACGTTTCCCATTTAAATGAATGGGTTCACACCCATCCGTGGTTTCGGGCCTCCGCGGTCGGTCTTGGAACCTATCCCCTGCAGTGGGGAGGAGAGAAGAAGGGGAGGAGGGGGGAGGGGTGGCACGTGAACTACTATAACACCAAAAGTAAGATAACTAAATACCATACCAGAGCCGAATTTTACCATCTTTATGGCCTGTTGCTACACAGTCTTCCTTTGGATGACAGGCTACACACGTAAACACATTATTAGCTCCTTTCCGATCTTTGCTACTCAAGGGAAACCTTAAAATGTAAATCAGCATAAGATTATTCTTCTGTTGCCTAGGTTGTAAATAGATTGTTTCTTCAAACAGAGTACGCAGAAGAAAAATCAAAGTTTCCAACCTGTAGTACTTTCTCCTTTTAAAGAAAAGCACACAAAGTTCAAGAGATTTGACTGAAGCAACAAACTGACCCTGTTAATAGAAAACAATATGCTCAGCATTGTTTTGGAGAAAATAAAAAAAGCATTTTGCATTCTGATGTCATTTAAACTGATCAAAGAAGTATAAAATACATGAAGTTGAGAGATACATGGCTGCTATAGGAAAGATGTTGTGAAACCTGCAAGGATTCAGAAAAGATCTACAAGGATGTTGTCAGAATTGGTGGGTTTGAGCTATAAGGAGAGAATGAATAGATTGAATGGAGCATTGGAGGATGAGGGAGTGACCTTAGATTTACAAAATCATGAAGGGCATGGATAAAGGTAGTCAAAGCCTTTTCCCTCGTGTAATGAAGGCCAAAACTCGAGGGCATAGGTTTAAAGTTAGAGGGGAAAGATTTAAAAGGGACATAAGGGGCAACTTTTTCATTGACCTGCTGCGCTTTTCCAGCAACACATTTCCAGCTCTGATCTCCAGCATCTGCAGACCTCACTTTCTCCTACAACATTTAAAAGGCATCTGTATGGGTAAATGAATAGGAAAGGTTTAGTGGGACTAGATTAATGTAGAATATCTGTTTGGCATGAACGAGTTGGATCAAAGGGCCTGATTCTGTGCTGTACATCTCTATGAATATTTCCATTTTAAACTTAATTCATTCATTCAAATAAGGTTAACTTCCTCATCATGTAACTTTTATCTCTGAATAAAAATTATTTGGATACATAAATTATCAGCAACAGCTATTTTCTACAATGTAATAGTTACAGAAAGAACATCCTTCTCACTCCGTAGACACTATCATCTAGTACTTTGGCGACAGGTTAATCTCTCATTGGATAAAACTTTATTTCTCTAGCTATAAATATCATGCGTCATTAAACAAGGACACAAATGTACATTAGGTTATATTTGCACTTTTTCCTGTCAGGAAAGGTTTATCGTAATCCATAATCTTGTTTCATTAATCAACATAATTGAGATAAGTTAAAATGATTTTTAAAAAGTAAATTGCGTTCTGTTTACAATGATTTTTAATTTACAGCTGGATAATCGAGGAGTCCTACCTCTCTGCCAAAAGCTATTGATTTCGGTGACTGATGTACATCATCCAAAACGACAGTTACGTCTTTAACTGCAACCTCTTGATCAGTTGACTTGGGCAGATTGATGGACACCAACTGAAAATTCCCTGGAGCACAGCAGAGATCGCAAAGCATGGCCACAATTTACATATGAACAAGTACAACATTTAAGAACGACCCTCAAATTTACTTCCATGATGTAATTTAAAAACATTCCAATGACTACCAAAACTTAAAGTGCAAACAGAATGAAAATCCAATATTACACTTGGTTAGAGAAAAAAGACCAATTGGAAATAATTGCTAAATTAATAATTGGTAGTACAGGACCTGAATACTACTGAAAACAAACAGATTACCAAAGCTTCTCATTTTGTACTCATACTAAAAATGTAAAAGTTCAAACAATTGAAATCATTTTTATTGCGAGAGAAAAGGTGTCCTGATTGGAGTTCTCCCTGGTTGTTTTCCCTCAATCCAGAATATCATTTTATTTTTATTTGATTTTTAGTTAAATGTTGATATTTCATAGTTTTGTTTACCTGTGGCTAAAACTTACTCGTGTGTAGTGAACATTAGTCTAGTTAAATAAAGGAACTTGGTTAGTGTTTTCAGTTAACCTGATTTTATCAGACAGGTAAACTTCGCAGACTTTCTTTAAATCATTAACTATCATCTCATCCCAGAGCAAAAGGGGCTTGAGAATCAGTGCACATTCACATGTCGGCTGCAACATGAACTGGACGGATTATCTTAAATTAGTTCTGGTGTAGCTGTTAGCACTTACAGGATTGCTCAAAAAGTGCCGCTCAGCTCTGGAATCGCAACGAACAATCTTGCTTTAGGTTATGCAAAGTGGGCTGGTTGAGTATGATCTGTATTCAACTTATTACGAATAGCCAAAAAAAAAGTTTAATTCCATAAGTTAAGCATTGGAACATACAGACTACATCTGGATGCAGGTTTGCTTGTTGAACTGGAAGGTTCATTTCCAGATGTTTCGTCACCCTACTAGGTAACATCTTCAGTGGGCCTCCGGGGCGAAGCACTACTGATGATTTCTGCTTTCTATTTATTCTGCTTTCTATTTGTGGGCGGCACGGTGGCACAGTGGTTAGCACTGCTGCCTCACAGCGCCAGAGACCCGGGTTCAATTCCCGACTCAGGCGACTGACTGTGTGGAGTTTGCACATTCTCCCCGTGTCTGCGTGGGTTTCCTCCGGGTGCTCCTGTTTCCTCCCACAGTCCAAAGATGTGTGGGTCAGGTGAATTGGCCATGCTAAATTGCCCGTAGTGTTAGGTTAAAGGGGTAAATGTAGGGGTATGGGTGGGTTGTGCTTCGGCGGGTCGGTGTGGACTTGTTGGGCCGAAGGGCCTGTTTCCACACTGTAAGAAATCTAATCTAATCTAATGTTTGGGTTTCTTTGGGTTGGTGATGTCATTTTCTGTTCTTTTTCTCAGGGGGTGGTAGATGGGGTCTAACGCAATGAGTTTGTTGATAGGGTTCCAGTTAGAATGTCATGCTTCTAGGAATTCTCATGCGTGTCTGTTTGGCTTGTCCTAATACCGTGCAAGAACTGTAATAAACACTACATTGGACCAACAGGCAGAAAACCAGTCACCAGGATACATGAACATCAACTAGTCACAAAACGACGTGACCCTCTCTCACTAGTATCCTTACATACAGATAAGGAAGGACACCACTTCGACTGGGACAACACTTCCAACCTAGGACAAGCCAAACAGAGACATGCACAAGAATTTCTAGAAGCGTGGCATTCCAACTCTATCAACAAACACATCTACCTGGGCTCCATTTACCACCCCCTGAGAAAAAGAACAGAAAGGGACATCGGCACAGAAAGGGACATCGGCACAGAAAGGGACATCGGCACAGAAAGGGACATCGGCATCCCAAAGAAACCCAAATTTCTAAATAGAAAGCACAAATCATCAGCACTGCTTCGCCCGGAGGCCCACTGAGGATGTTATCTAGTAGGGTGACAATGTCTGGAAATGAATCTTCCAGCTCAGCGAGCAAACCTACATCCAGAACCTCAACCTGAGCTACAAATCTTCTCAAAACTCACTAAGTACCGACTACTTACCTGGCATCATACTGAGACTGAAATTCATACATAGCGCTGTTTAATTGTGTGGTAGGCAGAATGTTATTTTGGGAATGACAGAACTATTATACAGGATCATCATTTGTCTTGTCATTGCATATTTCCAGAGTAAAACAGCTTTATCTGGGAGAGTTGTTGCCTATATATTGCCTATCCAGGATAATGTGAGGTAGGCCAGGTACGTCTCAGCTTGAATAATACTTACATTCAGATCAAAGAGCTTAAAACTAAGCTAGATTGTCTGTACATGTTAAACTCCTACAAAGGTTATGTTACAAAACAAAAGGATATTTGACCAATGCTTAAAGGTCAATATGCTTAGAGAACAGAACACTGGATATTAAAATACAGTTGATATTAGCAGCTTTTCTGAGTGTTATACTCGTACTTATTTTCTATTTAAATGCACAAACAATGCAATGTTGGCAAAGCAGAAGGCTTATTAAATCAGATTTCAAAACTGATTTGTAAACTTTTTTTTAGTTACCTGAGATTTCATTATTATCTTTTGGAACAATAGCAAAGATGGACTTTTCATCAGCAGCAGACGTGTACAGGGCAAGCAGTTTAAAGTCCACAACAAAGGTCTATAAGGAAAATTATGGTTAATGCATATTTTAAAAAACATTAAAATTCTTTACGCTGCAGTTTAAAGTACACCACCACTTACTTTTATTAAGATTCCATCTGTGAAGTCCCAAATTCTAATTGTGCCATCCAATGACGTAGAATACAACTATAAACAAATAACGAAATCACCATTAACCATTTGAAAAAGACATTTCATTGAAGTTATTCTTCACATAAGTTAAACAGCATAGGCTTCGTATGTTATTAAACTATGATGCAAATTTTAACTATGATGATACTATGGCTTCAAAAGATGTTATTTGTCCTGGTTTTAAGATGAGACAGAGGTCTGACAGTCTGCTCAAACCCCATAAGTAGATATCTTGCGAACCCTTGGATTTTTTCAGCTGGAACAATGGAAACAGCCTGAATTGATGGAGTCAAGCTGCCAAAGAACTGGGATTTTTAGTTTCAGCTTTCTGCAGTTGCTGCGGTCTTGAAAATAGATGTGGAAGCTCTTAATCTCGTCTCTGTTAAAGCTAAAAGCTGGGCTTCTCTTCCTGTTGCTAGAATTGCATGCGAGACAATCTATTTTACTGAATTTGCTTGTGCCAAGGGTGTATTTATGGGATGTTATTATATTGGAACAGTGAATATATTATTTTGTTACACATTTTGCTAGAGTTACAGTTAAGCCAATTCTTTTTGTCTTTTTTAAACTGTCGTGTAAAAATAAAGTGTGTTTTGCTTAAAGTAGTTTGACCAATTGAATTGCATCTGAAATGCAGTGCCTTACACTTACCTTTAAAATAGGAAAAAGTTAGGGTCTAAGTTATCTTAATATATTTTAATGGGGTTTGCCCTGGTCCATAATATAATCAAATAACAGTTATTATTTAGGTTCTCAGCAACGCCAGATAAGGAATCTTTCTCCACGTAACGAAGAAAAACAAACCATCAATAGCTGTGATGGTCCAATATTTTATGAAAACTTTTACTCATTATATTGAAGACAGGATCCCCTTTTCTGCCTGATAGAAAAAAAAGCAATACCACTGCTTTCCATCAGTTAAAGCTAATAAGTCATGAATGGAACAAAAACAAAGTGCTGGTGAAACGCAGGAGGTCTGGCAGCATCTAAGGAAAGGAGTCAGAGTTAATGTTTCAAGTTTGGCGACTCTTCATCAGAAGGATGGGTTGAGAAACAGATCAGCCATGGTCAAATGGTGGAGCAGACTCAATGAGCTAATTCTGCTCCTTTATTTAATAGTCTTATTCACTACCCCAATCTACAGGCGAGAGAGGACACATATTTGTTTCACCTTCTTTCTCACTATAAACAGACTTTAGATACATGCACAGAATTTTAAATGCTGTTAGATTTTGCAGCCAGACTATTTTTGTTCTAATCATATTGTTTGACCAGAGAGGAAAATAAAAGTTCTGTATCACCAGAGGTATTCCACAGGGATTGGTTCTGGGTCCTTCCTTGTCATTTATATACATGATTTGGATGAGAATATAGAAGGCATGGTTAATATGATTGTGGACGACATCAAGACCGATGACACAGTAGACAGCAAAGATAGTTTACGATTATAATGTGGCTGTGGTCAAATGGGTCAATGGCTGTAAAATGCCACATGGGAGTTCAATCTGGACAAATGCAAGGTGTCGCATTTTGGTACAACAAATAGGGTAGGACTTGTACAGTTAATAGTAGGGCCTTGGGTAGTGCTGTAGAACTGGGGGACCTAGGCGTTTGGGCACATACGTTTTTGAAGTTCAGTAGATGGGGTGGTTAAAAACGTGTTCAGCACAATTGCCTTCATCGCTCAATCCTCCGAGTATAGGAGTTGGGAAGTCATTGAGATTGTACAAGACACTGTTGAGGCCTCTCCTGGAGTACTGCGTCCAGTTGTAAGGGTATTAAGCTGGAGAGGGCTCCGAAGAGGTTTATCAGGATGTTGCCAGGTATAGTAAGTTTGAATTACGAAGAATGGCTGGGAGTTTTTTTACTGGAGCATCGGAGGTTTAGAGATGACCTTTTAGAAGTGTTTAAAAGCATGAGGGATATAGAAAGTTTTAATGGTAGGTGCCCTTTTCCTGAGATGGGGGATTTCAAGATTGGGGGCACATTTTCAAGGAGAGAAAGATTTTAAAAAAAGATAGAGGGGCTTTTTTTTTCTTATAGAGGGTGTTTCACGTGTGGAATGAACATCCAGGAGAATTGGAGGATGTGGGCATAATTACAATGTTTAAAAGACATAGGAAAGGTTTGGAGGGATATGGGCGTGGGGCAGGCACATGGGACTAGTTTAGTTTGGGATTATAGTCAGCATGGACTGGTTGGACTGAAGGCTCTGTTTCCATGTTATATGACTGACTTGAAAACTAATTGTGTCACTTCCATTCAGAAGAACGCTTACAAGTGTATTAAGTCAGTTGGGATGTGTTCCATGTGCTAATAGTCACAACACAGCCGCCAACATATCAAATCAGTCTCCAGTATCTTCTACACAAAGCTCACTCCTGTATCGCACTGCATGGATTGTGCTATAAATGTTACACTGTAGTAAAACTCTGTTGTGGCCAAAGATTAACTCTAAAACAAAACTGACTTACCTGCAAATGATTTCTGGGATTAAGCTGAATGCCTGTGACAAGATTCTTATGGCCTTGCAGAACACGTACACATTCCTCTGTGGCTGTACTATATACTTTCACAAAATCGCCTGATGCACACAACAAATATCTGCAGAATGAATGTTAAGTTTCTGAGAACTACTTTCAAAACAAACAGAAAAGATTAAGAAAATAAGTTCCATTCTGCTTTTCTACTAGCTAAAAAAGGTTCTCTGGAAAGCATTGTAAGAATTTTGCACTTCTACACTTTTTGTAATGAATTCATCCCACATGATATTAGAGTAGTTGAAATCCTCCCAGTTATTGCCCTTTGAGATATTCTTAATGTGTTTACATATTTTCTATCTTCCTTCACCTCTGAGGGTCTCTAACATATTCTCAAGCAATGTAATTACCCCATTTTTTTACCTTCAGTTCAACCACCGGGCACCCATTGTACTCTATGCTACTCTCTCCCCACCCCCACCCTCCTCTAGCCTATCTCTCCACGCTTCGGGCTCTCTGCCTTTATTCCTGATGAAGGGCTTTTGCCCGAAACGTCGATTTTGCTGAAGCTCCTCGATACTGCCTGAATTGCTGTGCTCTTCCAGCACCATTGATCCAGAATATTATTTTCTTAACCAATAATGTAACTTTGTTTATTCTTCCTATCTACCCCATAGCAAATTCCTGTAAGAGGAATATTGTTACCATTCACATCTAGTTTAAGCCACATTTCATTAACAGTCAGATCTTGAGTGTCATCGTCAGCATACCATGTTAATCACTAGAGTCATTGCATTATGTGTACCATTAACAATGAAAGAATAACTCATTTATTGTCTATTTTCTAGACTTTGTTTCCTCTGCCTTTCATTCTCACATCAATTTTCTGCATAATATTTCCTGCTATTTTCCTTGAATAAACTGTTGAAAATGTGTTGCTGGAAAAGCGCACTGTTCCTTGGATGCTGCCTGACCTGCTGCGCTTTTCCAGCAACACATTTTCAGCTCTGATCTCCAGCATCTGCAGCCCTCACTTTCTCTTGAATAAACTGTTGTCAGGTTCCAATCCTGCTACCAATCATTCCACAGTAACATCACCAAATCCTTGATCTAAATTCACTGAAGTGCAATCCTTCCTAGTTATACATGGGCCACTTTTCCCAAAACTAGACACATACCCCTAAGATTCTTTAAGTACTACCTCAAGATGAGCATTATCTTCCTACCTGTCACACAGCAGCATGGGTAATCTGAAGACTCCTACCTCGGGGGGGGGGGAGAGAAAGAGAAGATGGGAGGGAGAGGGGAAATGAGGAAACTGGTGAAGTCCACATTGATGCCCTGGGGTTGATGTGTTCCAAGGTGGAAGATGAGGTGTTCTTCTTCCAGGCATTGGGTGGTGAGGGACCAGTGGTCGAGGCGGCCCAGGACCTGCATATCCTCGGCCGAGTGGGAGGGGGAGTTGAGATGTTGGGCCACGGGGCAGTGTGGTTGATTGGTGCAGGTGTCCCAGAGATGTTCCCTGAAGCGCTCCGAGAAGAGGCGTCCAGTCTCCCCAATGTACAGGAGACCACATCGGGAGCAACAGATACAATAGACTACATTGGTGGATGTACAGGTGAAACTTTGATGGATGTGGACGGCTCCTTTGGGGCCTTGGATGGAAGTGAGGGAGGAGGTGTGGGCCTGTGCAGGTCTTGCAATTCCTGCGGTGGCAGGGGAAGGTACCAGGACAGGAGGGTGGGTTGTTGGGGGACATGGACCTGACTACCTAGTCAGATCCACGCTACCCAACAACCCACCCTCCCTCCTGGCACATCCCAAAGACGAGTTACCAAACGAGTGAATCGCCTCTCCTTTTCGTGACTTTAAAGAGGAACGGAGTCCCCATTCTATTAATTACAGGTTAACCCGTGTGATTGAAGATGCAAGTACAACACATAAAGGCACAATAATAAACAAGAGGATATTGAGGATAAACCGTCAGGAGTACACCTTCAGCATCCCGACGAGAACGTTACAACCAACGAACACCAGGCTTCATTGGTGCACTCACTGGCGGCGTATGCAGCAAAGCCTCCCAGCCTGGTTCACAGACGGTGGGAGGCTGTCCCAGTTCCAGGACTAAGAGAGAGAGAGACAGCGGGAGGCGGGACTAGGCCCTAGGCCCTCACTCCCTCCACAGTTACTCACTGCTGCCTCACCGGGTATTAGAATGTACCCGAGCCAGCGACACCCCAGAGCAGACAGACAGCCACGTGGCTCCCCGGCAGTCGCAGCATCAGGCGGCACTCACCTGCTGTCGGTCGAGAAGAGCGGCCGCCGGTAGTTGATTTTGCTGCCGCCAGTGCGGATCACGCGCACGTCATCCCGAGCGGTCTGTTCCACCATCTTCCCTGAGCTTACCACCACGTGGTCTGGGGGCAGAGGGCGGGGCTTAGGCGTGACGACGTGGCGGGCTCAGACCGCCCACTGGAGGGGCGGGGCTTGGTGCGAGTGACGTCAGAGGGGCGATGTGGAGGAGCTGGTGGTACACTGGGGTGGACAAAGTTAAAACTCACAGAACATCAGGTTCAGTTGCAAACACCAGCTCTCGGAGAGCTGCTTCTTCAACAGATAGCTAGTGGAGTATAAGATCATAAGACACAATATTCAAAGTAAAAGATTACAGTCATACAGTGATATATTGAGCAAACCTGAAATTGTTAAGTCTTTCATCTTTGAGAATGTAGGTTTTGGTTCATAAATCCCAAAACTTGTTTTAAGTCACCTTTTCGCGATAACTTTAAAGATGAAAGACTTAATTTCAGGTTTGCTCAATATATCACTGTAGACTTTTGCTATAAATTCTGTGTCTATGATCTTATACTCCATAACCACCTAATGAAGGAGAAGTGATCCAAAAGCCAGTGCTTTCAAGTAAACCTGTTGGACTATAACCAGTGTTGTGTGATTTTTATCTTCGTCAGAGGGGTGGGCCTTGTGCCTGTTACTTATGCTGGTACAGGATTCATGAAGCTAAGAATACTGTGTTTTATTAACAACTCCCTCTACCGCTCATTGAATCATGCAGCACGGAAACAGACCATTCTAACTCAACTATGCCGACCAAGTTTCCCAAACTAAATTAGTTCAATTTGCCAGTACATGGCTCTCTAAACCTTTCCTATTCGTGTACCTATTTTTTAAATGTTGTAACTGTATCCACATTTTCCTCTCTGTGGAAAAAGTCGCTCCTCATATCCCTTTTAAATGTTTCTCCTCTCACCTTAAAACTTTGACCTTTAGTTTTGAAATTATCCATCCCAGGGAAAAGACCTTTGCTATTCACCTTATCTATGCCCCTCATAGTTTCATAAACTTTTATAAGATCACCCCACCAATGAAAAAAAATTCTAAAATCAACCAGCCTGTTCCTATAACTCAAACCCTCTAACCCTGGCAATATCCTGGTAAATCTTTTCTGAACCCTCTCCAATTTGATAAAATCTTTCCTATAGTAGGGTGACCAGAACTGTACACAGTACTCCAAAAGTGGCCTCATCAATGTTCTGTACAACCTCAATTTAATGGTGTTTGCATATTTAGAACTAATACTCTTTCATTCTTACTGTCTGCCCAAGTTCTTTGCACTGAAGTGCATCAGTTCACACTTCTCGGTGTTGAATTTCGCTTGCCACTTATCTCCACCAATCTGACAAAATCTTTTTCATTTTCTGCAAAGTTCTTAGTTTACAATTTTCTCATTTTCTATCATCTGTAAACTTTGAAGGCCTGTGACCAGTGGAGTGCCACAAGGATCGGTGCTGGGTCCTCTACTTTTTGTCATTTACATAAATGATTTGGATGCGAGCATAAGAGGTATAGTTAGTAAGTTTGCAAATGACACCAAAATTGGAGGTGTAGTGGACAGCGAAGAGAGT
>NC_057716.1:509245-531465 GCF_004010195.1 Chiloscyllium plagiosum | reverse complement strand
GGCTGAGGGGTGACCCTATAGAGGTTTACAAAATTATGAGGGGCATGGATAGGATAAATAGACAAAGTCTTTTCCCTGGATTTGGGGAGTCCAGAACTAGAGGGCATAGGTTTAGGGTGAGAAGGGAAAGATATAAAAGAGATCTACGGGACAACCTTTTCACACAGAGGATAGTACTGTATGGAATGAGCTGCCAGAGGATGTGGTAGAAGCTGGTACAATTGCAATATTTAAGAAGCATTTGGATGGGTATATGAATAGGAAGAGTTTGGAGGGATATGGGATGGGTGCTGGCAGGTAGGACTAGATTGGGTCAGGATATCTGGTCGGCATGGACAGGTTGGACCGAAGAGTCTGTTTCCATGTTGTACATCTCTATGACTCTATGATTCTGCGCACCAAGATCTGTATCATTTACGTAATATATACTTGATGCGGAAGGTCTGTTATAACCAAAGCAGCTGTCTTGTCACATATTTAAAGCCTGGAATCCATTTTAATTTTCATATTAGTGTCTGCTTGTATGTTCCCAGGCTCAGTGAGGTGGCTGACCTTGCAGCTGTACTAGCACCTGACAGTGAACTCTTTCCCAGTATGGGAATGTTTTTCTTTTACAAGAATCTATTGTTATACTAACATTTGCTTATCAACTACTAACCAGTACTGTCCAGACGCTACATGACTGGGGCAAGTGCCCACTATACTCCAATTAACAGTTTGCTAATTGTTAAATGATTGTAACCTATATAACCATGCAACTCTCTGTATCTTGTCACAGTGACTTGTGACCATTAGGTCGACTTGTCATTTGCTGTGAGCTCATGAATAAACAGTCAATAACTCAAGATTTGTGTGGTGTGATTACTTGTCTAAATTGGACTGCTCCAAGTGAGTCACTCACTGCAATAATTCACTTCATCCTCAACACTTGAGTATAAGTCGATCTCACAGAAAAGAAGACCCTTATTTTTGGCCAAAACATCTGGAATTTTCCATATATCTTGTGTAAAAGTTGACACTAGTCATATTACCATAATTTGTTGTGTTTTTATTTCTTTATTTGTTTAGAAATCAATTGGGTTACTGCAAATTATACGATATTTTGGACTGTAGCATGAATTTCAGCCACTCAAAAGTATATTGATGTAATAGTCCACCTCATAAAGTTAATTTTAAAAAAAGCCTAAAAAATTTGACTTTTACCCAAATGTATATGGTATATCAAGAAAACAGGGGTGCTAATATTGAAACATCTGAAACTTGCAAATGGAAAACATTAATATCTAGGTCTCGCACACTTTCTTTATGTGGGAAAACAACTAAAAAAATGAAGAAAACTTATCAGAAAAAATTATCAAGCCAGAAAAAACCATGTCTATCTGATCAACCAGTGATTTGAAAAATGACTATCATTCTGATAACAACTGCACATCCTCATTGCTAAAATCTAAAGGACTGAGCAAAATAATTCCGCCTTGTGGTCTGGACTTTTGATTTTCAGAATTTTGTTTACCAACTCTGAAGTCTTTTTTTCACCATGATATAGGTGGAAAGTCCTTTGTCTTCAGTCTGTCAAAATCATGACTGAGTGAGTGTCAATTTCAGAGTTTTGAAGTGGTCTTAATTTATGTAGTAGCAGACCAGTGATTCACGATGGCAGCACTGGCGTAGTAGGCTTGACTGCTCCAGGGCTGCGCATTCTAACTTTCTCTCTCCTTCTTGTCTCTTTTCTTTTCCTTCTACTTTTCTTCATCTTCCTGGGGAGGCTGGAGTGGTGTCGGTGGTGTGTGGAGTGAGGACTCTTGTCTTCGTAGGCCCTATGCATGGACTCCTGAAGTTGGCAGTGAGACATCAGCCACAGTGATGACAGAGCAGGGACTCCTGGCTGCAGTAGGCCTGGAGCAAGGACCTTGCAAAGATCTTGTTTAAGTCCTGGAGTTGTGTTTGGAATACCGGTGGATGAAGATGAACTCTATTGAAGTACTTTTTATTCTTTTGTATCACAAGATGATGCCAAACTGTGACGATCGAACACTTTTCACTGTATCTCTCTAAATATATGTGACAATAATTCATGGATGAATGAATGAATTAATTAATTCACAATCCTTTCTTTTCTCTTTATTCAAAAGTCACAAGTCAAAAGTAAATAGAACCAAAAGAGAAATCGCTGGAGTTGATCAGCAGGAGTGGCAGCATCTGAAGAGAAAAAACGGAGTTAACTGAACTAAAAGAAATATATCACGGTTCCAATGCAGGATCATGAAAATTAAAGTTTCAAGCCAGATTTAGATGCATCAACTGCGTGAGCTGAAGTGTGGGCTCAAGTTGTGGTATTTGTGATGAAGGGTCACTGGACCTGAAACGTTGACTCTTTTTCTCTCCAAAGATGCTGTCAGAGCTGCTGAGTTTCTCTAGCAATTTCTGTTTTCGTATCACATTTCCAGTGTCCGCAGTTATTGATTTTACAATAAATAGAACTGTGTTCTGTTACAGTCAAAATCTAGTGAAGAATGATTTTAACTAAATTAGCAGTTAATAAAACCATAAGACTGTAAGAAACAGGAACATTTTGATCTGCCATTCAATAGGATTATGACTGATCCAACACTCTTCATGTTCACCTTCCTGCCCTTTCCCCAATAACCTTTGATTCACCCACTGATCAAGAATTTATCTATCCCAGCCCTTAAATATATACAAGGACTCTGTCCATGTAACTCTCTGTGACAAAGCAGTACCAAAGATTCACAGCCCTCTGAGAGAAGAGATTCCTCCTCACCTCAGTCTTAAATTACCATCCTTTAATTCTGAGACAATGTCCTCTGGTCCTTGACCCTCCCATAAGGAGAAACATCCCGTGAGATTTACCTTAAAAGCCACTTAAGAATCCAGTTAGTGGGGCAAATCAGTCATTTTGTGGTCTAATTGAGATTTTGTATCTTTACACATTTTGTGGCTTGTGGAACAGTGGGGCATGAGTTTCAGGGATCTCTTCCAAGTTAATTTGGGACAGACAATATAGACCATTAAATGCAGTCACATTTGTAATGTAAAATTCACAGCAACTAATTTGCGCAAAGCAAACTACCACAAATAGCCTTGTAATAATTGTCAGATGATCTAATTTTTCATGCTGTTGCTTGCAAGGAACATATGGATCAGGATACGAGAGAGAAATCCCTTCCTTTCATTTGAGAATATACTGAGTGATCTTTTCATGTTTGCTTGGAGCTTTGGTCTGAAAGCACTTTTTCTTTGTAAATAGATTTATTAGCAAATTTTTTTAAACTTTATGAACATGTAAAATTACTAAAAAATACAATCAATAACAAATATAAAAAGAAAACAAATATAAAAACAATACAACTACTGTCTCCTAACTATTAACCTACCCTCTAATACAAAACAAATCCTAACACTGTGCAAAGCAACACCAAAAAAAAAGAAAGAAAAGCAAAAAATACAAAAAAAAACACAGAATACAGAACAGCTATGCTCGGCGCAAAGCTCCCAAACAGAGGTTCGGAAGTATTGTATATATACCCGTATTAACTCAGGAGACACCCTCCAGGGCCCAGGGCTTGACAAATCTAACCATCTTGGTTAAACAAATGCCCTAGTTAAGACAATTGACAAATCTGTGAAAGCACGTTTTAAGTAATGTCTTAAGGGAGGAGAGAGGAGTAGAAAAGTAAGGAATGTTAGCATGGGTTGTGCAAATCGTCAGACCAGACAGCTGGGAGCACGTGTACAAGTCATAAAGTGATTTAAGTATGGGATGCTCTGAATGCTAAAATTGGGGGAATGCAGATCTTTGCAGATTTTGGCATTGCAGAAGATGTCACTGAGACTGGGAGGACTGAGGCTGTGCTTAGAAAAAAGGATGAAAATTTTAAAATTATAGTATTGTCACACAGTAAGCCAATATGTGTCAGTAAACACAGGAGAGATGGATGATTATGACATTTTGTAATTTCAGTTATAAATAACGAAACTTTGGATGACCTCAAATTTTGGAGAGTTGAAGACGGGAGGACAGCTACGAGTGATTATGAACAGTCAGATATGGAGGTTACAAAGACATGAATGAAGATTTCAGCTGCAAGTGAGCTGATGCCAAGCCAGAAGTTGTAATGTGTTTCAGAGGAGTAATGACAGTAAATTTGAACAAATTTGCCCTCATTATAGCTACAAAATCTAGGCTAATATACTTCAGAATAACCCACAGCTGAGAGGCAAGTATAATGATATGCATTTACATTATTTGGGCTTTGCATTTAGTGCTGTTAATCTTCAGAATTATGTGAGGTCAACTGTGAAATCTGCTGAAGACTATCTGGACACATTACAGGTTTAGAACTGAGCCAATGTACTGTCATGAGAAAGTGGACATTTGCCTGATGTTGAAAATAATTGCTGGCATGAAAGAGCACATGGCACAGCCAGTAACATAACTCTGCTCTTGTTTACAACAGTTTGGGTCTTTAGCTACTGGTTTCAGTGACATATTTTGAGTACAGCTGAATATGATTCATTACATTTACATTGGAACTCATTAAGATCCAGATAAACCTTCTTAATACTGTGAAAAAAATGCATCTTTTCAATAAAAACCCATTGTGAGGTTTTGTGTCTAACCATTGTTAATTGGTTATTCTTCAAACTTGATCTTCAGCTGGTACCTGCATCCACGTTCATGCAAATATATTCATGCACCAATTTGCTTCTTGAAATCAGCCATTCATTTGCAAATGAATCCAAATGCTCATCAAAAGTGAAAACCTGATGACTAAATTCACAAATGCTGAGAAATACCTACATATATTGTACAATATTTTCCCTACTTACTTAGTTATGCATTAAGAATAAGTATTTTGATTGGAATTGAACTGTGAACGTTATTGCCTGGTTACAACTAGTGCACAGCTTGGAATCAGCACAAAGCTTACCTTGTTAAAGCATTGGCAAGTTAGAAGGGACACTTAGTTTTGGCCCTGCTTTACTGGTGCTTTAATGTGCATTTCCAGATTAAACAAATGTTTGAGGCCAACATTGGACCTTACCCGCCACATTAGTTTTGCTTTTTTGGGAGTTAGAAGAAGAATTCCGGCAAAAAGTTAAACAATGTGGTTGATTTTTACATTTCCTCTGAAGTGCCTAGTAAGCCAAACAGTTATATCAAATTTCTATGGAAAGGTTGAAAAGGAATAAAATTAAACCAACCACCTGGCACTGAACTGGACTCATGAACTGACCCAATTGCACTTAGTTCTGTTGACCTTGCAAAGTCCTCTATATTGACACTGGGGGTTCATACCAAATTGAGAGAGCTGTCACATAGACCAGTCGAGCAAAAGCTTGACATAGGCATGCTAATCAAATCACACCTAGAATGCATAGAACCCACTATCATCAACTCTGGGTGTTTCATATTCCACCAGTCGTGCAGACCCAGCAAAGGCAGAAGGAAAATGGTACATAGTCAGAAGGGAGTTGCTCTGGGAGTTATCAGCATTGACTCTGAACCCTATGACATCTCATGTTATCAGCCCAGGAAATATTCTGATTACCATTTAATGCCCCCTCAGCTGATGAATTAGAAATTCATAATTCTGGACACCATTGAGAGGAAACGCTGATGGTGGCAAGGTCACAGAATATATTCTGGTTTGGAGACTTCAATGTCCAATGTAAGAGAGACTCAGTGCCATCACTATTGACCAAGCTGTTTAAGTTCTAAAGGACATATCTGCAAAACTGGGACAGATTCAGCATCCTATGTGTGGTCATCTGTGTCCAGCTGCTTGCTGATTTTGTGTATCCTGTAGCTTAGTGTGACCCCTGATATTTCGAATCTTGGAGGAATATTCTTGTGCTAATTGGAAGGTTAATCTTGCCAGCATTGTGATCATTCACAATTTTCTCCTCAATGCTGCTCTCTTAGTTAACCTCAAACACTTGGCTTAGCCTCATGTGGTCCTCAGATCAAGATTAACAGCAGGGGCTGCTGATAAAGAAACAACTCCCAGATACCATATCATATCACCATCTGTGTCCGACCACTTGATGATTCTGTGGAATTCAGAAAAGCTAGACATCATCTTTCCTATTCTGACCCCAGATATTCCAATTTTGGATTGAAAGATCATTCCTCTTGATGAGATCTGAATGCCTGGCTTAGTCTCACGTGATACTCGGCTATCCACTCATTGACCTGGCCATCTCCATCAGAAAGAGAAGTGAACCCAAGGATGTGGTCAACAGTAAGAACTGGGCCTTGTCCAATGATTTGCTCAACAAAGAGACCTTGGAGTGCAAGTTCATAGCTCCTTGAAAGTGGAGTCACAGGTTGATAGGATAGTGAAGAAGGCATTTGGTATGCTTTCCTTTATTGGTCAGAGTATTGAATACAGGAGTTGGGAGGTCATGTTGCGGCTGTACAGGATATTGGTTAGGCCACTGTTGGAATATTGCGTGCAAATTCTGGTCTCCTTCATATCGGAAAGATGTTGTGAAAGTTGAAAGGTTTCAGAAAAGATTTACAAGGATGTTGCCAGGGTTGGAGGATTTGAGTTACAGGGAGAGGCTGAACAGGGTGGAGCTGTTTTCCCTGGAGCTTCAGAGGCTGAGGGGTAACCTTATAGAGGTTTACAAAATTTTGAGGGGCATGATAAATAGATAAAGTCTTTTCCCTAGGGTTGGGGAATCCAGAACGAGAGGGCATAGGTTTAGGGTGAGAGGGGAAAGATATAAAAGAGACCTAAGGGGCAACTTTTTCACACAGAGGGTGGTACGTGTATGGAATGAGCTGCCAGAGGATGTGGTGGTGGCTGGTACAATTGCAACATTTAAGAGGCATTTGGATGGGCATATGAATAGGAAGGGTTTGGAGGGATATGGGCTGGGTGCTGGCAGGTAGGACTAGATTGGGTTGGGATATCTGGTCGGAATGGACAGGTTGGACCGTAGGGTCTTTCCATGCTGTACATTTCTATGACTCTATGACTCTAAATGATGTTATGGAGAATTACCTATAGATGATTGTATGGTCCTTTGATAAACATAAACCAGCTCCAAGAGGAACTCAGGCCATGTCAATTTGCTGTCAGGAAACAAGGTGACAGAGAGTCATGCAGAGTATGGTTGGATTGTTTGTACTCTCCATTAGCTTCTGCATGATAATGGGTGGTACAGCCTTTTGTCACAGGTGGGAATAGCATGAACTTAGTAAAAACAACTGTGAGTATGCGGCATGCTGTGTACCATTACTGCTTGGGTCAAAGACCATAAAATACAAGCATCAAGCTATGGCAACCACAGATCCTATACTGCGGCAAAGTTGCTTCTTTCCTTTGGCTCTAGTATAGCTCTCACAATTTCAACATTGGTCATCATTAGGAGGAGCCAACTCAGACCAGTAACATCATTCTTTGGTTATTGCAGTTGATATTTCTGTCGCTTCATGTCCTGCATGGTCATGGATTACAGCTAACACTTGACACTTGAAGTTGTTAGAAAGGACAAGTTGCTTCTCATTGTCATGAACCAACTGATAGAGGACTCCAGCCCCTGTTTAGATTCCCTTTTCAGCTGGTAATGGACTTATGGATATTGGGGTTTTTAGTATTATTAAAATCTGTTGATGACCCCTTCAACTAGCTGAAGATTACTGAGGTCAGCTTTCAAGAAAGATCCTCTATTCATTCATACAATGTGATGTTGCTGGCTTGGCCAATATTTATTGCCTATTCTTGATTGTCCAGAAGGTAGAGAGGAGACAACCATGTTTCTGTGTATCTAGAGTCACATGTGGGCCAGACCAGGTAAGGACTGCCAGATTTCCTTTCCTAAAGGGCATTAGCAAACAGATGGGTTGTTAGAACAATCAGATGGGTTGTTACAACAATCAGTGGTGGTTACATGGCTGTCATTGGGCAGGGAATCTGGGTAGCACAGTACAGGCGATAAGAGAAGCTTATGCTTGAAGACTGAAGAGGAATCTTCACATGCTGGGGTCTAGCTTCTTGTATGCTTCATGACGTATTATGCCCTTTATATCTTTCCTACAAGTTCCTTCAGAATTCTCTGATTTCCTCAGCAGGTCATGAGGTGGGACAGCCAATTGTGCATAGCCTTTCACAAACCATCTACAGCAACTAAATGGACCAAAGAACCCACAAAGCTCCCTCGCTGCATTAGGCCGGGCTAATCCAGTACAGCTAAGATATTCTCATTGTCAGGAAAAATGCTTTCTTCGGCAATGAAATGCACAAGGTACCATACTTTAATTTGTAAAAGTTGGCACTTCTCTGGATTGGCTTTCAAGATAACCTTTGAGAAATGGGCTAAGGCGGTGCTAGCCTTTCAAGGATCTCCCTGAGCATTGAATAGAAATTGAGCAAATCATCAAAATGTGCAATATTGGACTGGTAATTAAAGGTCAGAAAAAGCTTTATTCATTACATACATGAAGGTGATGGGCATTAGAAAGCCCAAAAAGCATTCATGTATATTTCCAAAGCTAATTTGGAAAGCAGTCTTTTCAATATCTCATTCAGTGATGGATCAAACTGAGACTGCAGAAATATTTTGCACCTTTGAGAACTTTTGATGCTTACTCAGTCCTAGGTAGGGGTAAGCATTCTGATGAGTCTTTGTGTAGAACATGTGGTAATTGAGACAGACCCTTTGTTTTCTGTGTTACTTCCCAAAGATGACTGAAGGAGAAAATTTCAGTCTGAATGACTCTTGGATGGTACCTTGCACCAAAGACTTCTGCAGGTCATCCCAGTCTTCCAACAAGCGACTGGATGAGATTTGGCAATGAGAACTCTTTAATGGATTGTTACCTTCAGCCACAATTCTATGACTTACCAAGTCACAATACACAATGTCATCATCAGCTTTACTGAAAGTTAGTCAATAATTGTTGAGAGAACAACAGGGTGCCTCGTCTGGGTCTCCTCCAATTTGTCAATGTCTATCTTCGATATGAGGTTAGAGATGTCTGCACCAGTCAGTCCACTGTCTGTCACAGTGAGTTTAAGGATAACTATGGGCATCTTCAGTTGGGCAAAATATCTTTGTCACTGAAATTTGCAATCATTTTCTCCCACAGTGACGAAGTAGGCTCCCAGAATTGCAATAGGTGACATGTGCCATTGATACTCTAGCAAGGCCTGACATTGACCAGTTGGAGTCAGTTGGCATGAAACTTCAGAACAGTGATAGTGGGGGTGAGTAAAAGAACAGGGAGAAAGTGAGCACTGCAGATGCTGGAGATCAGAGTCGAAGAGTGTGGTGCTGGAAAAGCACAGCCGGTCAGGCAGCATTCGAGGTGCAAGAGATTCGATGCCTGACCGGTTGTGCATTTCCAGCACCACACTCGTCAACTCTGGGTTAAAAAAAAGCTTGATTCCCTACTACTCCAACAGTTCAGAGGTCCCACATAGACTGATGGCCAAAAGGTGAGGTTACTTATGCCGATGCTTGACCCTCAAAAGATACCATAGCAGCTTTAGCCTCCCTCTCCATCATCCACTCCAACTTGGCCAATCACCTTTCAACTTCTTTCACAATGACCTGATGCCTGTACTATCCTGCCAAATGTGTCATAAATTTGAATAGCACTCCATCTAGGGTGATTTTGTGATTTTGAGATGATAACTTTGGGTTTCAGAGTCTTCTAATTTTTGTTAATGCCTTTCTTTGGAGGTACGTATTAATAATGTATTCTGAACTTGCATTGAATATTTTTAGTATTTCCTTCTTTAACTACATAAGGTAACACAAATATCAAAGATTGTATGTTTATAGATAGTGCCCAGGTTGTGAATGGGTTCTGTTCTTGATTCTGTTTGTAAGCCGATTTGTATGCAAATCAGAATGCAGGACTACGTAAAGTAAGTTCAAGGAAACATTCGTACATCAGATTTTTAAAATTCATCACTGAATGTGATTGTGTTTGTAAATTGGGACCATTGGGGAAATGGGATAGTGGTGGATGTAGATTTGATTCTCTACGTCAATGTTAATCATTAACCAATTGGATAAAGCTGAGGGGAGTGGGTGTGGGGGTGTGGAGATGTTTTTATAAGGTAATCATTAGGGAAGAGTTAATGTTGAAGTTGTATTAACTCAATGGAAATTGGGCAATCTAGGCCTGTATTCTAGAGTTTTGAAGAATGAGAGGTGATCTCATTGACACATACAAAATACTTAAAGGGATAAACAAGGTCGATGGAGTTAAGATGTTTCCCTGGTAAGTCTCGAATCAGGGCCACAATTTAAAATTAAAGGAGTTGCAACATAGGTCCTAGATGAGGAGATTTCTTTACTCAGAGGGTTGTGTACCTTTGGAATTATTTACCACAGAAGGATGTGGAAGCTCAGTCTTTGAGTATGTTTAAGGCAGAGATTTCTGATTATCAATGACATACGGAATTTTGGGTTAGGGTAGGTAAAACGCATTGAAGTGTTCAACCAGCCATGATTCCATTCAATGGTAGGCAGGCTCAGTGCTGGATTCCTAATGAAAGGCTTTTGTCCGAAACGTTGATTTTCCTGCTCCTCGGATGCTGCCTGACTTGCTGTGCTTTTCCAGCAGCACTTTAATCTTAATATTACTTTAGTTTATTAAAGATCTTGCAAAAACACAGACAGATGCTGCCTGACCTGCTGTGCTTTTCCAGCACCACTCTAATCTAGACTCTAATCTCCAGCAGCTGCAGTACCCACTTTCTGTCACTGCCTGAATGACCTACTCCTACTATTACATTCCTAACCAGATTCTATGTCCACATGAATGTTTTATAGGAGTATTTAAATAAACTTTTCATTTCATATTGGTCACTGGTTAGGCTGCAGAAGATCTGGGAGTTGCCTCATTGGAAATGTTAAGCAAAGGGCTTTGGTAGCAAATCCAGTGCAGCACAGCATTAGACTTTTACCTAGTGACTTAGAGGAATATGTCTGTTCATCCTGCCTCTGTGGAGGAATATTTGGCTTACTTCAAATGATTTATCTTCTTTCCTGTTAGGTTTTACAGAACCCCCAATCACCCAATATTAATGAGTTTCCAACATCAGTCAGGAGGCTTGGTCACTTAAAACATGGGCAGTGGGAATACAGCAGTAATGGAGCAGTGTGGCTTGTCACTGGCCACTTTGACTTCAAGCCTGTTCCATTCATTTTGTGAGGCTGAGTTAAAGTCCCCCCTTATTTATGAATGAGATTGAATATCTGCTGTCATACACTTCAAAAAATACTAGAGGGCAGTAGTAGCACAGAAACTGTTATGTGAAGTTTATCCTTATAACTGTGATATGACTAGACTTAGTAAAATGTCTAAACTGGGAATATTTGGTTAAGTGTGTGGGTTCAGCAACATGGCTCCCAAAATTCCTCCATTGTTAGAAATATGCTAGCCCAATGTCAATTCTGTTCAGTACTCACAATAATGATTAACATCAGGATGAAATTCAGCACATCATCTGAATCTAACTCTGTGAATTAATATATAAGTTAATATTTTCTCTATATTTAGAGTATTGGATATGTTCTGAATTCTTTTTAGTATTTTTTTTGGTATTTAAAAAAGGAAATCAATTAATTTAGAAACTTTTGCTAAAAACTAAAGCATATTACACATCTCAAAGAGAACCTTTGGTCTTCTTTTATGCTAGTTACATGTTTAGTTACTGCATTTTTGTCACCATAGTTAAACATTTTGAGTTTCTTACAAAAGATTTAAAAATATTTGAATATCTTCCAGAGAATATAAAAAAACAATAACTTTCAGCAATCTGATTCAATAGCAAATATTATTTTATAAACTAACTGTTGTTCAGAATAAGAGTTATTTAGAAACTAAAACGTTTTGCTTTCATTCCCCAAATGTACAACATGAATAAACCAAAATTATAATCTGATTAATGAACCCTCTCAACAGGAGCTAACACGACACATTAAGACAAAGCCATAATCCAAAAAGATTGTTACATCATTTGACACATGTTTTCCTTATTTGGTTTGGAGACTTTCTTATTACAGACATATTGTCACTGATACAGAACAGCTGTGGTTGGTCCATCGTTGTGTAAACTGGTGCGAGATTTTCATGAGAAAATGCATTGGAATACTATGGGATTTACTCACAGTTTGAAACAAACTCTCATGAGTTGCCCCTATTGATTTCAAATAGTTTGAAAGACTTTATGACAGCGATGATTTGTTTTTTTTCTTTCTAAGCAGTGTGATACAAGTCAGAGTTCAATAAACTGTTGAGAATTTTTCACCAAAAGATGATGTAGGACACTCTCTCAGGCTCATTGTGTAATCTGCAAGTCAGTACATCAGATTGTTGATCCTGGGAAAGATTATGCTTAATCCCTGTTAGTCATACTGTGCTTGGGATGGGAAGAAGTTGAACCAAAGAATTTGATGCATCACTATGGCAAATGTTAATCAAATGCTCTGTGCTCCCTCTGTGGCTGAAATCTGGAAATTGACATTTATAATTATAGAAACAAACAATTAAACAATTGGAGCATATATATTCAAAAGAAATAGCAAAGGTCTCAGCTGCTTTCTTGAACTGCAAACAATGTTCTTCAAAGTTTCATTGAATTACAAGCAATTTCATGCATTACAATCTTATTTCTATTCTCAGTTGTTTACTTCTATTCCTTCATGGAGTATGAGCATTGCCATCTCAGCCAGAATTTATTGCCCTTCAGAAGGTGGGGATGACCTGCCTTCTTGAAATGCAACAGTCCAAAGGGGAGGGGGGGTAGGTAGTACAACTACAATGCAGTTAGGAAAAAAAATTCCAAGATCTTAACTCAGCAACAGTGATATAGTTAGGATGGCATGTGGTTTGGAGGGAGCTTGCAAGAGTTGTTGCTCCCATGCATCTGATATCCTTATCCATCTAGGTGGTGGGTTTAGAAGATGCTATCATAGAAATTATAGTGGGTTTCTGTTGTCCAGCTCATAGGTAGTACATATTACTGCGACTGAGTGGAGGGAGTGAAGGTTAAAGGTGGTGAATAGTATAACAATCAAGTGGGCTGCTTTGTATTGGACAGTGTCAAACTTGAGCGTTGTTAGAGTAGCAGTCATCCGGGCAATTGGAGATTATCCAATTGCATTCCTCACTTTGGCCTGGCAGGTGGTGGACCAGCCTTGGGAGTTGCATGTTTGGTTACTCACTGCAGAATTCCCAGCCTCTAACCTGCTATTTTATCTGCAGAATTTAAATGCTAGTCGACTCCTCCTATTATCTTTCTTTTCATGCAAAGTTAAGGAAATATTTTGATCAATATGTAACTACTGAATCAGAGGTGATCCACAATTTTGAGAGTAGCTCGAAAATGTACCTGTTGCTCCTGTTCCCTGGGATTCAGCATTGCATCTAGTGGTCACACAATATGGGTTTTTAACTTCCCTTACAGTGGACTGTGGTTTCTGAAGCTCGATGCTTCTAGAACTGGCCTTCTGTCCCTAATTGGATGACAAATACAGAGGTGGTTTAATAATTTGTGATCCACTGTCAAATTCAGATGAAAGGCATTACTGTCACAATGTCAGAAGAACTCCATGTTGGGTTTCTTAATTGCTTTTGGCAATATTCAGAGCATTGTCACACATTTTACGAAAAGTCAATTTCATATTTTTGGAAATAGGGATGGGGATGGAGCTGTCCAGTGGTGTTATCGCTAGACAATTAATCCAGACACCCAGATAGTGCTCTGGGGAGCTGGGTTTAAATCCTGCCATGGCAATGCATCAATAAAAAAATGCCTGGAATTAGGAGTCCAATGATGACTATGAAATCATTGTCAGTTGTCGGATAAACACACCTGGTTCAATAATGTCCTTTAGGGAAGGGCAGTACTATCCTTACCTGTCCTAACCTACATGTGACTCTGGACCAAGAGCGAAGTGGTTGACTCTTAATTGCTGTCTAGGCAATCTAGGCAATAATGCTGGCATGCCCAGTGACACCTACATCCTATAAAAAAATTCTAGAGAATTTAGATAGTGCAGTACATGCATTCCAATGACCATATTGTCTTTATAATTATTTCTACTCTCTGTGTAATGCCTTTCATTAAACGAGAACTGTATGCCAACATTAGTCAGGATCCAAATTTGATGCAGGAATTACCACCATAAGATTATTCAATTCATCTTATGTTGCACTTGTCAAATGAGGGAACTATATTGAATAATGCAAATATGTGAGCTACTTCTTTGACCTTGACACGAGAGTAAATGGAAAAAATCATTGCGTGTGACTGAAAACAAACATTTTCAGCTCAGTATATGATTTCAAAGCAACTTGCATATATTGCCATAAAGGTCAGTTTCTCTAGTCAACATTTGTACAATCTTTCAATCATTTGGTGTTATCACTGTTCCTAGATTTAATTTTATTGAAGTCTTTTGATGTAATTTGGCTAATTCATGTAGCCAAGCCTTAAAAGAATGTATCACTTCAAGCTCAAGAAAATATAATTTGTTCATGTAAAATTAGATATTGAATTGAATCTTGCATTGCTTTTAAAGGATATATTTAATACATGTCATTGAGTTAAATAGGAACATTTATGATTACCTCAATCAATGGTTCCATAGTTCTGAATCATTGACCCCTGCACACAAACACCTCCAGCCCTCCACTAAAATCCTATTCTGTGAGAAACTCATGACCTTTCAGTCTGGTCAGTCTATCTCTGATGCTATTGCTGAATTTGTATAACATCTCTGGTTCCAGATCGTGTCTATCAAAGCCTGATGTCTCTGCTATTATGGCTGCTATAGATCAATCCGCCTTCTGATTCAGGTACTTTTGCAGAGAACCCTCGACTTCTCATGTGGGTTACAATTGTTCACCTGAGAAGCTAGGACTGTCAGAGATGAAGATAGGGCTGCTAATGCCTCAGGCTTGGCCTGCAGCCTCCAAGACATTATTGTAAGCAGCATGGAAGAAACATCACTGGGTATAAGAAAAGAATATTTTCTTTGCACGCTTTCATTTATGAATTGTGGAGATGAAAAGCAAAAGGCAGTTTGACCAATTGTAAAATTGGATCCAATGAGGAATCCAACTTTCCAACTGTTTTAAGAAAACAGTGCAGTTAAAGGATGACCATAAGAATTAATATGATAAACCTACTTTGTCATTCAATATGACCATAGCTATTCATCCATTTCAATGCCTTTTTCCCATCTGCACATCTCTTTAAATCTTTAGCACTTAGATTCAAGAATTCTAAATATCTGCAACTTGTTGAATTAAAAAGGAAAACAGAGTCTCCTCCTAATTGGCTTTACCCTTATTTTGAAATTTTGTCCCTTGACTTTGGACTCCCTACCAGGGAATCATTTTAAATGTCTTTTCCTTTTCTGCTTTCATTGAAATTACCAGTCATTCTTTGAAGCTGTGGGGAATATAGGCTCGGTTTTCTCAATCTCTCTTCATAGAGTAGTCCTGACATCCGGGAATAAGTCTGGTGATATGGAAATTGTATCTTCCTTAAGTTAAGGGAACGAAAACTATATATAATACTTCAGGTGGAAAAAGAAATAGTACTGGACTTGTGAAAGACCAATATACTATGTGATTCGAGAGCAGTAGATAAAACTAGTCCTGAAACCAGTAACACTGGTCATGGCACGAGTAATAGTGATCTTGGAACCAGGAATACTCATCATTGTGCCAGTCGTACAGGTCAAGGTGGCTGCTGCAATATAGCATATAGGAAATGCACTTTATGGCACCAGTTTGTGTAGGAAATGTTACTGTCTGTGATGATGTGTGCTGGTGCTGTTTAGATTCTCTGTATTTTTCAGGCTTAACAAATAAGATGTAAAGTCTGCAAGGTTGGGTTTTTGTGCTTATGTCAGTATATATGGCAATATCAATTGCATTCGTTTAAGAATTTGAAAGGTATTTCATTAGGAATGTGAATGGAAAAATAAGCCAATATTTAAAAAAGACAAATTTGATATAGTTTTTAGGGCTAAAGGGATCAAGGGTATGGGAAGAAATTGGAAACAGGGTATTGAGTTGGGTGATCAGCCATGATGATGTTGGCTGGGAGAACACAGCAAGCCAGACAGCATCAGGAGATGGAGAAGTCGACATTTCGGGTGCAATTCTTCTTCAGGACTATGGCGGGTGCAAGGGGAGCTGCAGATAAAGGAGATGGGAGTAGGGTGGTGAGGTGGGGATAGGTGGAAACAGGCAGAGGGTACGACCTGGTTGGTTGATGGGACGGATGAATCTGGTGGGTTGCTGACAGGAATGGAAGGGAGGAGGAGGGTTTGGGAGGGAGTTGGGTCATGGGAATAGAGGTTATTAGAAATTGGAGAACTTAATGTAGAGTCCTCCAGGCTGTAGGCTGCCCAGGTGGAAAATGAGGTGTTTGTTCCTCCAATTTGTGGTTTGATTCGTTGTGGCAATGGAGGAGGCCAAGGATGGTCATGTCGGAAAGGGAGTGGGAAAGGTTCGCCGCCATGACCATCCTTGGCCTCCTCCACTGCCACAACAAATCAAACTGCAAATTAGAGGAACAACACCTCATCTGCCGCCTGGATAGCCTACAGCCTGGACGACTCCACCTTGAGTTCTCCAATTTCAAATAACATCCCTTCCCATCCCCAAACTCCTTTCCCAGGCCCTCCCCCTCCCTTACATTCTTCTCAGGCACCTACTTGATTCATCCCTTCCATTGACCAACCAGGTCGTACCCTCTGCCTGTCTTCACCTAGCTCCACCTCACCACCCTGCTCCTACACCCACTCCCAGCCCTGAAGAAAGATCACACCCGAAATGTTGACTTCTCCACCTTGTGATGCTGTCTGGCTTGCTGTGTTCTTCCAGCCTCTTACCTGTCTACCTTGGATTCCAGCATCTACAGTTTTTTTGTCTCCAACTATGATCATGTTGGATGGCAGAGAAGGCCCAAAGAGTTGAATAGCTTATTCCCCTCTTCTGCTCCTATTTTCTATGTTTCTATGTGAGATCATTGATTAAAGTTCTTGTGTATCCCATTTCCAAATTGAATCCCCTGAAGAGATATGGGCCAAAAAAGCTAAGCAAAGGTTGCTGCATTGGACCACCTGGGAAAGCTGCGTTGGAATTGAAGAAAGCTGGGCTTTAGGGGCCAAGACTGATTGAAGATATAACAGAGCCTCCCCTGTTTTGGGGAAGTGTGAATGAAGTGTCCCCTTCATCAGGGTGATTGTAACTGAGTGGCAGGAAAGACAACCAGAGCTCACATGGACTGAGATAGAGAAATAAATCTTTATGCAGAAGGTGAAGGCCCTGAACTGTAAAATATAATTTCTGGTTTTAGATAAAAGCATTAGGATGCAAATAGAATAAAGAGCTTTCATCTTTATGTTTTGTTACAGCGTGACCTCCACTGACATGCTGAGCCATGGATCTCATGTAACCAGAGCCATCCAGATCATTGTAGATGAGTGAAAACCCTGTGTCACCATCAAATACCATTGGCAGAGATCCCAATGCCCGTGTAGGTACACTCTATGCTTTCATCAATGGGATGAGAATTCTCACATTGCACCAAGTATGGTTCCGAATGCACCTCTGGTATAATATGGGGGGATATTAAAGATGGGATTCTCTCAGCAGTCCTCCAGCTCCAAAGCATATCACCTGTCTCCATGTAATCAGTACACTCATACTTTAGGCTGCACTGTTTCCAGGATTCTGAGCCTGAAATCTGATATGTCCTTTTCCCCAATAGGTACACTTGCAGGGCGATCTGGAGGTCACCCAGAGATAAAGGGAATGTTCTCAGTTCCAAGTCAACCTTAATGTTTGTCATGATCTTGGCTGCCACTGTGTAGAGCTCAGACATACTCTGAGACAGACTGATAAAAGGCAGAGTGTGTGCCTGTTTCCTCAATGAAGATAATTGTGCTGACCCCAACTTTACACTTTCTCCTGTTAAGACAAGTGGTTTTAAAGGTCAGCTCTATTGCTGAACAATTATAGATTTTAATTTTGTGCCTTTGATACCTTTTGACAGCACTTTGACCAATATCTTTGCTGCTAATTGTCCCCCAGTTGACTTTGTCGTTTTTGTAGCTATTACTTCTTCCTCTTTTCTCTCCATCTACAATTTGATTTTGCTGGTATCGACACTCCAAGCAGATGAGTGTTGAACTAAGCCCAGATCCAAAGTTGTATTTTGTATATTGGGCTTGAACAGTCCCAGTGAAGGCAGGATAACAAGCCATATTTATTTGGGGGTGGGGTTTGTTGTTCTTCTTGGTATTTTTCTATATATGGAAGGGTTTAGATGCAAATGGACTACATGGGACTAGATTAATTTAAGATATCTGGTCAGCATGGAAAGATTGGGCCGAATGGGTCTGTTTCTATGCAGTACAACTCTATGACTCTATTTAGATGGGTTTTGAGAAAAATGATTTCCACCCGGTACATGTGGGAATCTAGAAAGCACTGCCTGGGAAGGTAGTTGAGGTAGGAAACCTCATAACTTTTAAAAAGTACTTGGTTAAGTGTCATAACATTCAGGGCTCAAATCCCAGGATGGGAAACTGGGACTAGTATAGATTTAGTGGTACAGCCTTGATGCACTGAAGGTCCTCTTCAATAATATATGATTCAATTTACAGTATCTGGAAGACCATATGCGTTATGCTAGGCTGAGGCAGTCCCTTGTTTGTCTCCCTGCTGTCCCACCAACATTCTTACAATTAAAGTCATTGTTAGTTTACCGATATTTTATGACCAGTCTGTTATTACACACCTCTGAAGTAAAGCCACCATAGTTTTACTGGACCATGGGGCTGCTCTCTTGTCAGAGAAAGATGACTGGCAGTGATTTAACCTGAGGATCACAACATGTCAATTGAGGAGAGAGATGGGGGAGAACAGTGATTCATAGTAACGTCAGCTGATGGAGGAATTGAACCCATAATGTTGGCATCACTCTGCATTACAAACCAACTGCGTTAACTGAATCCCAGGTGGGAATGGAACTTGGGCCTTCTGGCTCAAAGATAGAGAGACTTAGACTACACCACAAAAGTCTTAAGATGTCACACTTTCTTTCCAATGAGAGTCCATTTGACATCTTCAGTTGCCTTTTCTCACTGTCACCACCTACTACTGGAGGCCCTGATGTACATATGTACAAAGGCAAGAAATTAACTAGTCATGAGCTTGGGCTCCTCCTGAACACCTGGGAGAAAGTGAGGACTTCAGACGCTGGAGATCAGAGTCAAAAAATGTGGCTCTGGAAAAGCGCAGCCAGTCAGGCAGCATCTGAGGAGCAGGAGAGTCGATGTTTCAAGCATGAGTTCTTCATCAGGAATGTTGGGGGGAAGACAAGGGGGCTGAGAGATAAGCTTCAACTTCTGCTCCGACCTATCAGCATCACTCCCCACCTTCATCTTCTTATCACATTCCTAGTTATCTTACATCTCCAGCCCCAACCCCCTCCCATTTATCTCTCAGCCTCCTTGGGTGCCCCCTCCACATTCTTGATGAAGAGCTCATGCTCGAAATGTTGACTCTCCCGCTCCTCAGATGCTGCCTGACTGGCTGTGCTTTCCCAGCACCACACCTTTTGACTCCTCCTGAACACCTACCGATTTGAGAGCTCAGTACATTCCTGTATATGTTAATGTGCAGAGTGCTTTTCCAATAGATGGAAACTGGGGAGGAAGAATTGGATGGCGCGGTGGCACAGTGATTAGCACTGCTGCCTCACAGCGCCAGAGACCCGGGTTCAATTCCCACATTTGCGCATTCTCCCCATGTCTATGTGGGTTTCCTCTGGGTGCTCTGGTTTCCTCCCTCAGTCCAAAAATGTGAAGGTCAGGTAAATTGGCCATGTTAAATTGCCTGTAGTGTTAGGTGTAGAGTAATGGGTCTGGGTGGGTTGCGGGTCAGCGTGGACTTGTTGGGCCGAAGGGCCTGTTTCCCCACTGTAAGTAATCTAACACTCTCTAAACATATAGTTTGAAGTAAGATAGGTTGAAAAAGTTGTCTAGATGGCTGTTTTACCATTTTGTAAACTGTGTTGGACCCTGTACTAGATTTACATTCTTTGCACTGTTAGGTAGAATGTGGTTGTCATTTATCAGAAGAAATTGCTTCACAGTGATGGTTGATGTTAATTGTGTGGAGGTGCTAGTGTTGAACTAAGATTGACAAGATCAGAAATCACACAACACCAGGTTAGAGTCCAACAGGCTTATTTGAAATGGCAAGCTTTTGCAGTGCAGCCCCAACACCTCACAAAGGGACAGCACTCTGAAAGCTTGTGATTTTAAATAAATGGATTGGACTATAACCCGGTGTCGTGTGACTTCTGACAATCTTAATGGTGTTTAAGGTTGCAATTCCCAGTCTGACATTAATGATTGCTATTTGGGTTTTGTTTGGCAGTAGGTCCTTTGCATTCCCTATAACTCATGATGAGTTAAAGCTTCAATTGTTCTCAGTAGGAGGGAGTTGTATATGTCAGAATTTCAATCCTGCAGTTAGGAGCTCTAGACTGGCAATGTTTAGATCTCAAATGCAGCCTGCATCTAGAGAATAAAGCCTGATTTAACATCTGCCTCCTTGGAAGCTATGAGACTTCTTGGAAGAAGCTAAGTTAAATCAGCCTACAATAAAAAAAAAGAGCATTCCATGATGCTACTGTGAGCTAGAAATTATTTTTCACCAACTCTAGCTGTATTTTGATTTTAATTTAAATTGAGATACAGTAAATTCAGCTGGCATTGCTTCAAATGATAAAAACTGACTAACATGCATTAAAAGATCATGTTAATCTAGTTTTTGCCTGATGGCTCTAAGGACATATTTTTGATGGCCTTTCATTAAAATCTTCATTTAATAGACATCAGAAATGAGTTGTAGGTTGCAGTCATCAAAATCCATTTAAACATAAGAACAAAAAGGCAAACATGGTGCAAGGAAAAACTGAAGGATATAATAGCACAAAAGTAGAGGTAATTTTAATTCCAAAGTGGCTCAGCAAAGCAGAGCAAATTGTAATTTCACGCAGTGGATTCCCTATGGTTTGTAAGGCTAAAGTTACCAAGGTGAGGAATAGAAAGAAAGGCAATATATAACAATGGCCACCTGAGGATGTCTGCATATGTTTCCCAGCAGTAGTGTTCAAGATGTTCTCCCTTTGGAGAAGTTGTGCATAAAACCCAAGTCATGAAGTATATAGATATGAAAGGTAAAATAGAAGAAAACTGTCTCTGAGGAACAGGATACTGCTTCCTCACACACTGCTACTGCTACTCCATTTCCTTCCCAGATTCATGAAATCAAGTTGATGCAGCAGTAAGAAGGGAAGCCTTTATAAACTATGTTAAAAATCACACAACACCAGGTTATAGTTTAACAGGTTTAATTGGAAGCACACCAGGTGATGGACACCTGGAAGTACTCAAGGATGCCCTCACAAGAATGGGGTACGATGCTCAACTCATCGACTGCCAGTTCCGACGTGCCACAGCAAGGAACCGTAATGACCTCATTCTGCAACCTTCGTTGTTCAGTATTTCCCAGGAGCTGAAAAATTACGCCGTGTTCTTCGTGACCTGCAACACATTATCAATGAGGATGAGCACCTCACCAAGACCTTCCCTACACCTCCACTACTTGCCTTTAAACAACCACCAAATCTCAAACAGATCGTTGTTCGTAGCAAGCTGCCCGGCTCTCAGGACAACTCCATACAACCCTGTCACGGTAGGCGCTGCAAGACGTGTCAGAGTGTGGACATAGATACCACCATTACGCGTGGCGACATTTCCCACCTTGTACATGGCAGGTACTCATGTGACTCAGCCAACGTTGTCTATCTTATACATTGCAGGCAAGGATGCCCGGAGGCATGGTATATTGGTGAAACCAAGCAAAGGCTACGACAACGGATAAATGGGCATCGCACAATAATCAACAGACAGGAGTGTTCCCACCCAGTTGGGGAACACTTCGTGGTCCAGGACATTCAGCCTCGGATCTTTGGGCGACCATCCTCCAAGGTGGACTTCGGGACAGGCAGCAGAGGAAAGTGGCTGAGCAGAGGCTGATAGCTAAGTTCGGTACCCATAGGGAGGGCCTCAACCGGGACCTTGGGTTCATGTCACATTACAGGTGATCACCATTGCACCACACACACACA
>NC_057716.1:490862-509063 GCF_004010195.1 Chiloscyllium plagiosum | reverse complement strand
TCGTAATACAGAATTTATAGCAAAAATTTGCAGTGTGATGTAACTGAAATTATACAATCAATCAATTTTTCAATGTATAATTTCAGTTACATCACACTGTAAATTTTTGCTATAAATTCTGTGTGTTAGGATCGAGCCCTCCACTATCACCTGATGAAGGAGCGTCGCTCCGAAAGCTAGTGTGCTTCCAATTAAACCTGTTGGACTATAACCTGGTGTTGTGTGATTTTTAACTTTGTACACCCCAGTCCAACACCAGCATCTCCAAATCATTTATAAACTATGTTTACTCAGAGTAAATGCTGAAAAGTAAAATCTCAATGAATATCTGCTCCTGTGAAAATCTTTTTACATTGTGAAATAGATCCTTTGACTTGTATCATCAATAGTCACAGGTGAGGTGCCGAAATTGGAGGTTGGCTAACATGGTGCCACTGTTTAAGAAAGGTGGTAAGGACAAGCCAGGGAACTATAGACCAGTGAGTCTGATGTCAGTGGTGGGCAAGTTGTTGGAGGGAATCCTGAGGGACAGGATGTACATGTATTGTTAAGAACTGATTAGGGATAGTCAACATGGCTTTGTGCATGAGAAATCATGTCTCACAAACTTGATTGAATTTTTTGAAGATATAACAAAGAGGATTGATGAGGGCAGAGCAGTAGATATGATCTATATGGACTTCAGTAAGGCATTTGACAAGGTTCCCCATGAGAGACTGATGAGCAAAGTTAGATTTCATGGAATACAGGGAGAACTCGCCATTTGGACAACAGAACTGGCTCAAAGGTAGAGGACAGAGAGTGGGGTGGAGGGTTGTTTTTCAGACTGGAGGCCTGTGACCATTGGAGTGCCACAAGGATTGGTGCTGGGTCCATTACCTTTCATCATTTATATAAGTGATTTGGATGGGAGCATAAGAAGTTACCTCAGATTACAACAGGATCTTGATCAGATGGGCCAATGGGTTGAGAAGTGGCAGGTGGAGTTTTATTTAGATAAATGTGAGGTGCTGCATTTTGGGAAAGCAAATCTTAGCAGGACTTATACACTTAATGGTAAGGTCCTAGGAAGTTGGGATATCTGGTCAGCCTGGACGAGTTGGACCAAAGGGTCTGTTTCCGTGCTGTACATCTCTATGCCTCGATGACTGTATGTGCTGCTCTGATTGGCCCTTTCAAACTGATCCTACTCCTTCATATCGAGTGCGTTCATTGTTGGGGCAGGACTTCTGTTCTAGTGCTGAGGACATCACAGGGCCCTGGTTTGCATTTATTCACCATTCTCCTGTATGGATAGCATGGTAGCTCAGTGGTCAGCACTGCTGCCTCATCACGCTAGCGACATGGGGTTGATTCCACCATCAGGCGAGTGTCTCTGTGGAGTTTGCACATTCTCCTCATGTCAGTAGGGGTTTCCTCCCACAGTGCACAAGTATATGCAGTTTAGGCGGATTGGCCATACCAAATTGCCCATAGGTCCAAGGGTGTGCAGGCTATTTGGATTACCCAGGGGAAATGCAGTGTTATGGGGTTAGGTCTGGGTGGGGTGGTCTTCAGAGGGTTGGTGTGGACTCGATGGGTTGAATGTCCTGCTTCCACACTGTAGAGATACTCTGATTCCCACTGATTATAGCAGGGGACTGCATTACCTGAAATAAAAGTGTGGTTAATGATGGAGTGAAAGTGGGATTGAGCATATTTGGACAGTAAGGGCAAAGTCTAATAGCAGTCTGAGCAATGTTAGCTATGTTGAAATATGTGGCTGAATCAAACACCATGTGCAGGAAGACCCACCTCAACATTGGAATCATCTCATTCCATCTTTTATGTATTTTGTAAGCGGTGTGATGAGATTAGGATTAAGCAACAACAAGATGCCAATTGACACACTATTGCTTGCTAAATGCCTTGTTAATGCCATTACCTTAGTAATATTCAGACTCCCAATGTATAAACCTTGCCAAACAAGATTAATATTGGGAAAACCTGACAAAGAAACCACATTGGGTACCTGACACATTCAGCTCACCACTTTCTGTGAATGACCTTCCTGTTGCATGCAACCGAACTTTAACCCAGGGCATGATCAATGGGTATTAGCTGAATGAACTTCTCCTTTATGGACGTTGGCATTCAGCAACTGCCAACATGACCATCTTGGTATTTTTACCCTGCACCGGTCATGCGCTCTGACTGTGTACACGTGCATTACAGGCTGCACCAGTAGTCCCACTTCGTGCACAGGGACAGATATCTAGCTCAAGGACTGAACAAGGCTGTATCTCAATCAAAGCTGCTTATTTACTCTCCGAGTGCTCACTCACTTCCTGCATGCTCACAGCCTCCCTGCCTTGCCTTGCTGTGCCAATTACCACACTCACATAAAGAGGCAGCTTGCCTTGATGCTAAGCAGTCCTCAGCCTAGGAAGCACACATCTTCCTACACAGTGGTGTGATACAAACAGTTATCCCTGCACCATGTGCCAGAACCTTACACTGAATATGTAGCAAGTAGACAGCCATTACTCAAATCCTGGGGATAGTAGTCTCACTGAAGTCCAAGGAGACACCTGTCAGTTGGAGATATTGGCACAGTAAGTTAAGAATAGTCTTCCATCCCAGTCAAAAGAATGACCCATGGTTAGACACCTGGTCAGGGGACATCTGTCTCTGCAGTCCAGGGAATGGGTCACAGTCAGTCCATTGGCTCTGTTGTGTGAAGTCCAAGTGGCTAATACAGTCATGAAGATTGAAAGCACTTGTCAGGGATCATGGCATGCTTTGCCTGGGGCTGCTCATGCATATTGGCCAAAGGGATGGTCATTGTTAATCCATTGGGTTCATCCACAGAAAACAAAAGGGGAAAGGAGGGCAAGTGTGGCCATTGCTCAGCATTTAGCCTCCACAGTTTAGTCTTCAGCACCTGAGTCTTGGTAGTTCAGTGTGACTCTTCTTAAGGACATTGAACTGTAAACCTAGTTTCTCTCTCTACAGATGCTACCAAACTTGCTGAGTATTCCTGACATTTCCTGAGTCTGTTTTAGGTTCTCAGCATCTGCAGCATTTTGCTTCCAGACTGCGAATCATGGCTGGGAAGGGTATAATATATGGGGGAGTACAGGGTAGGTGGGAGGAGTGGGTGTCAGTGTGGTCACGTACTGCTCTGATTTCAATTGGGATCGTGTCAATATATGCCCGATTAGGAATGGTCACTTCGTAAAACAGGTTCTGGGTGGGAAAGCAGGCGGGTGTAGGCTCATGTAGATGTGTCGGGTGGTGTTTGAGGAAGTGTGGGGATTAGGGACTGACTGGATGGGCTTCGAGAGAGAGGTTGTAGACATTTGGGACCTCCCTGACATGATCAGGCAGCGACTGAAAGGTGGTCGCTGTCACTTCCAATGTGCTGGAAGTGTGCGGTAGGGAATAAATTGCTGCAAGTGCACTTGGAGTTGGCAGGGGAAATGACTCGACCTGTAAGGAAGGCAGCTTCAGCAAACACTGATCATTGAGTTTTTAAAAGAAAAGAACATTGACCACAGAACTATGCAATGTGGAGCATTTAGGCAGACAGGCTGTCAACTCCCTGGCCATCCTACAGCATTGACCCTCTGTGTGTGTTATACATTACTAATCCCAGCCATTACTGATTGTCTCATTGACAACTACATCTTTTGTGCGCAGAGAAAACAAAATTAGGGATGTGGACTGAGGAGGGACTAAGGCATTTCTAAGCCAAGTGTAAACATTGTTCTCCATGCTTCCAGATGGTGAGTAGGTGTTCAGCACTGACCTCCGTTTATGGAGCCCCATGTGTGCCCATAAGCTGTTTGGAGAGAAAATTCATTTAGTGCCGACTGACAAACACACGCATGATTGACATGATGAGTAATGCTGAAACCGCGAGTGCCAGTCAAATTATTTTCACACGTGCCACCAAAGTGCCTTCAGTAGGTTTCCTTTTTTCTCTCCCTTCCACTTTGTCTCAGTATGGACCCTGCTCCTGCAGATGGGGTGGAAGGAGCCTGCTCTACTGCTGAGCTGGTTGATCCTGGAGACTTGGGGGAGGGGAGCCCAGGAGCTTTTGGTTGGTCAGGTCTGACCTGCCATGCATCTTTTGGTGTTTCATGTTCTGACATGCTGAAGGGTCTTCTTGCTAGAGGCAGGTTGTTTCACCTCAGTTTGAAATTTCAAGGTTTGGATGGGGTATGGAGTTGGAGGACTTAGACAACCCTGTACTGCTCTGAGTGCCATGTGCTGAGGGGCCTTGTGTGGTTCCACCTCTGGCTGGGTGCCTCCTGGCACATTGCATCCTTCTGAGGTCCTGAGGGCCATTGGCTCAGAGTGCAGGTATGTGTACATCTCCAGCAGACTCCGAGGGTGCTGGACCTGGCTTTACTTGGCAACCACCCACCTGTCCATGGAGGCAGCCAGAGGGTCAAAGGATCGCTGCACTGCTTCAAATTTGGGCAATAATGGCCATTGGGTCCCATATGCCTGTCCGCTGCTCCTCCTCCCTGTAAAAATGGACAAAGTCCCAGCTTGCTGACACCACAGGGTCTTTCCTGCCTGCAGCTGAGCAGATACCTGGTCTCTGGCAGTGGCCTGAGTGCCATCAACCTGGGCCATTTCCCCCTCGGCCAGCAATAAGCTGTTACAGTGAGGTGCTCACTAGATTATGCTCCCACACTTTCTTTGTCTATTGTTCCCCCTTGAAGTAAATTTTTAAAGGACTCAATGTTTTAAGTGAGGTTAATGATGGGTAGGTGAATGTGGGTAGGTGGACAGATGTTGTTGGGCGGAAATGCTGCAATGGGGTGTAGTCAGGTCAGATGGGCCGGTTATATTGGGGTGAGTAATCGGATTGGGGACGTATTCAGGAATAGCAGGGGCAGGGCGATTTGTGGGTAGGTATGCATGGTGTAGGTTGGTGGAATGGCATCCACTGTTACTCGCTGAACCACATAAGAAAATTAACAACAGGAAAATATTAGGGCAAGTGTCTGGTTAATTTTGTGCAGCAGCGTCTAAAATTAAGGTCAGAACTATTTACAAGTGTGCAAAGGGACTGCAAGTATGTCCTGAGGAAATTTAAACTTCCCTGGCAAATATTACATATCTCTATGTATCAAACCTTCTGAAGGGTTCCCTTGCAAAACTATGGGGAATGTCACAACATTTCCAACAACTGGCATCAGAAGATCTGACTTATAAACTTACTATTGTAATTTAAAGAAACTTGAGTGTGAATTGGTTGTTGTATTTCCTACATTTCCATACTTCAAAAAGTCTTTCACTGGTTGTAGATTGTAGTTCTGACTTTGTAAATTATGATATGTAATGGTGGTGGGGGGGGGGGGGGGGGGTGGCCTACAAAACTTTTGTTAACAATGAAAATGACATATTCTGGTAGAATCCTTTATTTCCAGTTGCCTCTTTAACACAAATCCACTTAAAACGTAAGAGTACATATTTCAGTAGAAACTTTGCTTTCCATAATACACACATGGCCACAAATTTAAGATTTATTGCCAGAGACACTGGAGGAATGTTTGCTTGTTAGTTATAAACATATCTTCTGAGAGGGAGGAAGGCATATGTCTGTGCAGTTTCAGAAATGCTGCTTTTCTATTCTTTCTACCTGGCAGAGACAGCACAGTAGATCAATCTTTCTCAGTTTTTGAAATTATAGATTTATCTGAAAAGATCTATTTTGAATCCATATATTCCATTGAAACAATTGTAAATAGACAACTGATTATTACCAGGGAGGTTTTGACATTGTTTACAACAAACATGGCTTTGAAAGCAATGACAACAAAATTCCAGTTTTTTTCTGTTCATATAAGCAAGTTCATTGCTCTGAGGAGAGCCAGCTGTAAATAGAGACACTGACATCTGACAGTTAATGGATGCAATGGTAGAGTTTTTTTGCATAAGCACACAATCTTAACAATGGTCTTTTGTAGCTCATTTACTATACACAGAGTAATTTGTAATCTAAATATTCAGAGTCATTTACAGTAAGAAGACCTGCAATGAGTGATTAACATTTCAGCCTATTTACACTAGGCTTTCAGTTAGTGATGTCGAAGAATGTTTCCAATGAATTTTCAGCAAGGAATCATAGTTGGTCCTGTCCTTATGTGAATGTAATCTTATATCAAAGGTAATTAGTGCAAACATTGATACTTAACACTTCTACAAATAAAAGCTAAAAACAGAAATCAACATCTCAAATTTTTGTACGTGCTGATAATGGATATAAGTGGTGAGAGAACAGCATAAGGTGACCTTTTTGAAACATACAAGATTCTTAGGGGACTTGTGACTGTAGATGCTGCATGGTTGTTTCCCCTTGTGGGAAAGCCTAGAACCAGAAGCCATAATCTCAGAGTAAGAGGTCACCCATTAAAAGACAAGGAGGAATTTCTTCTCTGAGTGTAGTGAATCTATGGAATTATTTACTATAGAGAACTATTGAGGCTGGGTTGCTCAGTATATTCAAGGCTGAAGTTTTTAGTCAGTAAGGGAATGAAGGGTAATGGGGAAAAGGCTGGAAACTCAAGTTGAGGATTATCAGATGAGCCATGATTTCATTGAATGGCAAAACAGGCTTGATGGGCTGAATGGCCTTCTTCTGCTCCTACCTCTTTATTCTTATATTTGTTTTGCACATTCAATAATCCACAAAATTGAGCCTTGAATCTGAACAGTAATTGTTGGTTTGAACATTATGTAGTTCATACTCAATTATTAAACATTTCTTATTGAAATAATTGAAATAATCAGACACAAATCTCTCAAGACTACATTGCTCTTTTGACTAGTGTTGCCTCATTGCATTTGATATATACGTTTCAGCATCCAAGAATTTGTCAATGAGATAATCAAAAATTTCTTTATAGAGTTTTTAAGTAATAGAAATTTCAAAAGGCTCTCTGTTTAGTACATAAGTACTTCTTCTGTAAAGTCATAGATAATAATGTCTTTTAATAGAATGTCTTTTCAGATTTATAGTCATATGCTAATGAAATATCAGTTAATGTGGACAATCAATGGTAGACATGTCTGTAAAGAAAGATTCCATCATGACTGCTTTCAATGCACTTCAGCAATTACAGAGAGTACACTTATATAAGATTTGCTTTATGATTCACAGATTTCCTATTCCCTGTGGTTAAAAAGAGACCATTCAAAAATCTTGCCACTCCCATAACTCACAAAGTGCTTGCATAAAATTGGAACTGAATATTGCCAAGGAAGCTTTCACATTGCTTGAAGTATATGTAAATTTGACAGTCGGTGGAAACAAAGCTTCTATTTTGTCCATTTTGTCTGAACAGCTATGTAAGTTGATTGCTCCGAGTACAAGTAGCTATAAACAAAATCATAGACAATTGGCAGTTAGTGGTTATTTTGATGGGACTGCCTAGAGGCTGGGATGAATATTTATTGGTCGACCCACATTCGTTAAGGTGAAATCTGACTGTTTTATCATAAACTTGTGCGTAAAGCTTTACAGGGAAGAAAGATACAGTGCTGAACCATCCATTTGATTAATTTATAAACCATAAAAATTGCTTTGATAATTTGTCCTATTTCCATAATTTAAAATGGTTGTACAATACTTTTTGTAGTCCTTTGCACCAATCCTTGGCTGTCATGTTATCTTGCTGGAAGTTAGCATTTAGGTTTTAAACATTACCCCCATCTTTTTGGATGATGTGATGTATAACTTTTGTATATTAATAATAATTCAATAGTGTGCTCGTATTCCAATATAATGAAAGACAGACTTGCATTTATGCAGTGTGTTTGTGTTTTTGGGTCACCATAATGTGAATTGAAATGCTGAATCTTACTGGAAATTAGTTAAGTGTCAGTTTTGCCATATTTTATGGAGAGTTTTCTCTGTGTGGGGCCAAACTAGCTGTCTCACATTATTGTCCCAAACTCACTGCATGAGCTATGTAACGTGCATCAATCACAAACAGGAAAACTTCCAAATGATTCAAATCAGTCATCTTTACTCACCAATAGCAAAAGCCAATAGGAAACAAACAGGAGTCGCATATCTCTCCTGTACAGAGCTGAATACTTGCCTTTCAAGCATGAACAATTTTACAGTGAATGCATGATCACTTCACCCAACTTTTATGATGTCAGTTCAATCCCATTTGGCTTCTAGTGCCCAATGTTGCTGCATTCTTACCATGCAGAAGGTGATGTTTCTCCTGCTCAATGTCATCATTCTTCACTGGTCTCATTCTCCCAGCTTGCCAACCTTTATCACACCCCCTCTTTGCTAGTTGCGTAGAGTGAAGCACACTAGGATTGTGAGGCACACTCCATCTGGAGTGTACTATAATTCCACCTCCCACCTCAAGACCAATCTAGAAAGTGGAACTTCTTCTTCTAGAGGTCTTCCCGACTTGAAGAATGAGTTGCACTGTATGTACACTTGGCCTAAGTTAGAGGGTTGCATGACAGAGTCATCAGCCCATGTTAACAGAGGGTAACCTTGTCTCCCAGTAACTGTCTTTATAAGGCCCTAGTAATGCAACAGGAACAGGAGAGTTCTCAAGGACAGAAGCAGCATGGCACCTACCTGTCAGACTGCTAAGATCCTGTGTGAATCATCATAGATGACTTTCAGTGACAATATGGCCTGCTCAATGTAAAGTAGGAGGAAGCCAGCAATGTTGCCAAAGCTTACTGGCTAGGCTGCAGCACTCACCTCATCATGTGAAGTGAAATGAAGTGGTGATCCAGCACAAATGACATCAGTAACAGCCTCGATACATTTGTGGGTGACTGGTTTGCAAGATTCTACACATGTCCCCTGTAGCTCCTTAGAAGGAACTATTTGCAAAGAAGTTCAGTGCAGCTATTACCTTGACAATCGCCAGGATAGGATGGCCACACACTCCTTCATGTTGCAGGTCTCACTCCATATTTGGCATAGTTCAGTCACAAAGGACAACTTCAGTCTGCACTGACCCTGTACGTCACACATCATGACATCGTGAACAAAAGACTTAGTCTCTCCTGTTCCACCTCAAGTGCCTGTCAGCTGCAACCACTCATGTGGAAGCTGTTCAGCATCAGCTGGAGGTTACTGCTTCTCCTAGGCTTGCTGACACATTTATTGTTCCTCATTTCCTTTGTGTCATTGCTGCATCACAGCAACAGTGACAATAACCCCTGTTGTAGCTGAATCCATCAGTCGTGCATGCAACAATCTATATAAGGAGCAGAAGAAACAGAACATCTGTGATGTGAGAAGATAGCATTCACATCATTTTCAAATGATGCTTCTCTATTCAGGATGACATGAAACTTTGACATTGCACCTTATTCCAATGAATTCAGCACATGTCATGTCACAAAGATACAGTATGAGATTGCAAGTGACATGCATGAATACTGATACCTTGTGTTCCTAGCCCCACAACACCCACAAAAGTCATCATTCTATATAAGATCATGTTGCAGAATTTTTATAGTTCAGGGTAAGAAGGAACAATTTCATGCCCCTATGCAGCCTATGAAGACTTCCATTAACTTTGTGCTTTGTGGCCAACAGGTTCCACTTTTAATGTTGCTTGTGATTATTCTGTTTTATCGAGTTGACTATCTTTAACCTACAATGACCAATTACATGGTCAAGACTGCATGTGACCAACATTTGCATTCATACACTTGGATACTGCTTGCATTTCACACCTGGTGTTATGATTGCAAAAGACTTCAACCTGTACTCTGCAAATGCATGATTGTTGCAATTGCCTCTGGAAGTGTCTGAAATAACACTGGAGATGAAGAGGAATTTCTTCTCTCAGAGGGTAGTGACTTTCTGGAGTCCTTACAGCAGATAGCTCCTAATGTTGGGTTGTTAAGAATACTCAAAGTTGAGATAGTCAGATTTTTAATTGGTAAGGGAATTGAGGGTTATGGGAAAAAGACAGGAAAGTAGAGTTGAGGGTTATCAGATCAGCCATGATATCACTTTATGACAAAACAGACCTGATTGACTGAATGGACGACTTCTGCTCCTGGGTCTTATGGTTTTATGGTCAGATAAAGTCAGAAGTGGGGATGTGTATTGATGAACGCACAATCTTCAGAACTATTTGTGATTTCTCAGATACTGAATATGTCCATGTTCCTTCACAACAAAGTATGGACAAATGTCAGGCAATAACCATCTCCGACAAAAATAACCTAACCATCACACTTGTAATTGTCAACATCCTGGAGGTTACCAGTGATCAAAAACTGGACTTACCATATAAGTATTGGGGCTATGAATGCGAACCAGAAGCTTGCAATGCTGCAACATTTAATCGATCTCCTGTATCCCCAAATTCGGTTCAGTATCTGCAAGGCACAAATTAGGAGTGTGATGGAATATCCCCAATTGCTTGGATGAGTGCAGCTCTAACAAGAAGCTTGACCCCATCCAGACCAAAGCAGTCTGTTTGATTGCCACTACATTCAAAAGCATTCTCTCCCCCTATCACTGTAGCAACAATGTGTACCATCTACAAGATGTACCGCAGAAATTCACCAAAGTATCTCAGACATTATCTTTGAAACCCACTATCACTACTGCCTGGAAGGACAAGGGTAGCAGATATGTGGGAACACCACCACATGCAAATGCCCTTTCAAATCACTCACTATTCTGACATGGAAATATATTACCATTCCTTCACTGTTGTCAAAATCCTGCAACTCCCTCTCGAGTGTATTGTAGGTATGACTGCACCAAATGGATTGGAGCTGTTCTAGATGCAGCTCACCTTCATCTTCTTGAAGACACCTTAGAATGATCAGTAATTGCTGGCTCCATCAGCAATACCCACATTCTATGAATTAATTAAAACGGGTTCCACCCCGGGGCTTGACAACCGAGGAAACTGTGTTTGCAGTGTGGCAGGCAGGTTGAATTTTTTTATCCTTTCATGGGATTTAGACATTGCTGGCAAGGAAGAATTTGTTACCTATGTCTAATTGCCTTTGAACTGAATGTCTTGCTATCCACTTCAAAGGGCAGTTAAGAGCGGACTGCATATCTATGGTTCTTAGTCATGTGTAGCCCAGATCAGGTGAGGATAGCAAATTTTCTTCTGTAAACTGCATTAATGAACCAGATGGGTTTTTATGACAATTGTTAATAGTTTCAGGGTCACTCTTAATGACTTTCAAGTCCAGATTTTAAAAAATAATTAAATTTAAATTCCACCATGCCCAGAACAATCACCTGAACTTCTGGATTATGATAACACTGTCTCCCCAAGAATTAAACTATAAATATTTGCAATGTACACCAATGACAGAGGGTGGGAGCACAAGACATTTCTGCACAACAACATAACACAGATGCAAAATACTGTGGTGTTAGAAATCTGAAATAAAAACAGGAAGTGCTGGAGAAATTCAGCAGGTCTGAAAGCACTCATGGAGAGAGAAACAGGATTAATATTTTGAGTGTAATATGACTTTTCTTCAGGTTCCTCTTATTCATGAGAGATTCCCAATTAGACATGTGATAGAAAGTTGGAGCCTCTATCATCATTGTCCATAGCTCCAGACAATGACATGCATGTTGCTGCAGCAACTCTGATTCCCTGAATGAACTTTTACATGTAACCCATCTCATTTCTGACAGGACAGGCAGATTGTGGATCATAACTTCTGCACCCAAAAGAATTGTGCAACAATGTACTAATGCACATAATTCTCAAGGGACATGACAATGTAAATATACAAAGCTATTTCTCCTGTCTGGGCAGTCTAGAAGTGAATGAGAGTTGAGGACCATTTAAACTGAGGTGTGTAAAAGTTGCTTCACTCAAGGGGTTGTGCAGTTCTGAAATTCTATATTCAATTGTTGAGCATATTCAGATTAGAAATCAAAGAATTTTAAAATATTTACTGGATTTGGGGGTAATGCAAGAAGATAATGTGAAGGAATAATTTTTGTTGAATGGCAGTGCACACTGAAGGAGATCTATGGTGTACTGCTGATCATGTTTGTTTATGTCTTTAGGTTTACTTCAATGCCCACATGGCGTGTTCAACTGGAAGGTTCAAACTCTTTGCCTACAATAAGCTGCTTTGACCATAACTTTAGAAGATCAACTTCTACTACACAAGTACAGTAGTTTTACAATGAACGTATTGTTGTTATCACTCTACATAAGACTGCAAGTTTGTGTCAATTATTTCTGTAAAATTGTGATCACTTTTGTCTTGTATGGCTACCAAAAATGGATTGAACTTGCACAAATTCATTCCATGTTGCCTCTTTAAGCTGTCATATATATATTCCAGAAGTAAAGCTAATAGATACTTAATGACTTTGCTTCCCATTAACATGTTAATAACATGTCCACGGGTCCTAGTCTCCTCGCCTAACAGAAACAATTTCCTAGCGCCCACCCTCTATTAACATGTTAATAACATGTTAATAGAGGGTGGGCGCTAGGAAATTGTTTCTGTTAGGCGAGGATCTTGATGTCACAAGGAATTATGGGCTACGGGGAGAATGCGGGTAAGTGGAGTTGAAATGCCCATCAGCCATGATTGAATGGCGGAGTGGACTCGATGGGCCGAATGGCCTTACTTCCGCTCCTATGTCTTATGGTCTTATGGTCTAACAGTTTCTGGAATGTAACAGATAGTAAGTCCCAAAATTAAGAAGGTAGTTAATGTTTGTTCAGCTCATTCAGCTTCTTCTGCAATATTTATACAAGTACCTCAACTCTAAAGACAATAAATTTGTCTCGACCTAATGTTTATACAAGAGTTTCACAAATATTTTATCCCATTTCTTCAGCTGTGCGTTGCTAAGCAAAAGGAGGAGGACTTAAGAATGATTTGTTTTCATTTATGTTTACTCATTTATCCCGATCTGTTTTATTACAAACAATAATTTCACATTAAAGATGAAAGAATATGAAAGTGTTAAACTGACACAATGAATTTTGTGTGTTCAGCCTTTCTTTTGATGGTAGCAGCTTCACACACACTCACACTTACAGAATTACAGAGAGGAGAAATCAGGCTCCAGCAATTTTAGCGCCCTTGTTGGAGCTGAGCTTTCCAGTGCAGGTCAGCGAAAACATTGCAAGTCAATTCAATCTCATATGATATATTTGCATTTCATAGATAACAAATCAAGCAAATGTCAAGCAAGCAAATGAGTGTATGTGAATTGCTAATTTACAATTTACCAAATCTTTTCTTATTTGCTCTTGTCTTTTATCTTCTTTACAATTAGTCTAGAGACAAAAAAAACTGCAAGTGCTGGATACCAAAGCAGACAAGCAGGAGACTGGAAGAACGCAGCAAGCCAGTGCAGAAATCAATGTTCCAGGTACACCATTTTGCGGATATCTGAAGAAGGGTTATATCCAAACGTAGCCTTCTCCATTTCCTGATGCTGCCTGGCTTGCTGTGTTCTTCCAGCCTCCTGTTATCTCCTTACAGTTAGTCTAGCCATACTTCATCTTCAAGTCTTGTTAAGTTTACTTACCTTTAATACTACATGTAACTAGTTTTAAAATAACATAATAATCCTCTCTGTTGATTTTGATGGCAACATTTAAGGAAGCATTGAATTTCAGTAGTCGTTTTGGCCATTTTTGTTTCATTTCAAAATAATAAAATGTTCTGGCTCAAATAATTTATTTTGAAATGGATCCAACACTTTGCCCAAGCTTGTTTTTCAATTCTTTGCATTGGAAATTTAAATAAATTATTGTCAAGAATTCACTGTATTTCTCACTTCAGTATTCTTTTATCTTTAATGTGAAATTATTGTTTATAATAAAATAGTCGGGGTGAATGAATAAAGTGAAAACAAATCATTCTTAGGTCCTCCTCCTTTTGCTTAGCAACATCAGAGTTGATGAAATGCCATAAAAATATTTTCAAAAACCTCTTGTATAAATACAAGTCGAGACAAAATTATTCTCTTAAAATTGAGGTACTTCTATAAATATTTCAGAAGGAGCTGAACGAGCTGAACAAACATTACCTACCTTCTTGTTAAAAGAAGTCAATTATAACACATTTATCCTGGCTATTGATGGTGGTTCATGACGGCAAAGAATGTGCATGAAAACAGTTAGTGAGTTTGTGGTCTTTTTTTTTGCTGATCTTTGCATTTACTGTCTGGACTTTAGACAATGCCACATTCTCATATGTTTTGGCTTATTGGTGCTCCATCTCTTTACTTGTTGCAAAGAAAACCAGAGTAAAGGCACAGAGTCGGTGACATATTTTTAATTACATGAGGATTAGATAGAGGGAACCTGGATTTTAAAGTGTCTTTCACAACCTCAGAATGTTCCAATGTGCTTCACAGCCAGTGAAGTGCTTTTAAACCATACACACTATTCTAACGTAAGATATGTCAGTTAATTTGTGCATAGCAATGTTAACAGACAGCAATTAAATAATGACCAGATAATTTACTTTAATCAAGAGGTTTGAAGACACTGGAAGAAAAACTCCCTTCTTTATCAAAATACAGTCTTGGGTTCTCTTATTCAGTGAGGTGTTGAAAAAGCACAGCAGGTCAGGCAGCATCCGAGGAGCAGGAAAACCGATGTTTCGGCCAAAACTCCTTCATCAGGGCTTTTCTTGATGAAGGGCTTTTGCCCAAAACATCGATTTTCCTGCTCCTCGGATGCTGCCTGACCTGTTCTGCTTTTCCAGCACCACTCTAATCTTGAGTCTAATCTTCAGCATCTGCAGTACCCACTTTCACCTTGTTGGGTTCTCTTATGTCCATTTGATTGGCAGTTGGAGCCTCTGTTAAACATCTCCTCTGAAAGATGTCAGCCTGACAATATAGCACTTCCTCAGCACTGTATTGGATTGTCAATTTAGATTACAGATTCAAATCTCTTGAAAGGGATACTGAATCCATAACTTTCTGACTCAGAGGTGAGAGTGCTACTATTTAGCAATGGTCACCTCTAATTTAAAACAATTGTATTTTGTTTTGACATGCAATTTCTATTAAAAATGTTTTAAAAAAACCAAGATAATGCATAGTTTGAAAATCAGAAAATGAGAAATTATCAAGCTGGAACATTAATTTTATGTCTTCCTCTACAGATGTTGCCTGGCCTGCTAAATATTTGCAGCATTTTCAATTTAATTTTATATTTCTAAAGCTGCTGTGCTTGCAGAGAGCAGTAAATAAAGAAATAACTGATAAGGAGCTGAAACAAAGGCAGAAGTTGCTGGAAAACCTCAGCAGGTCTGACCGATCTATGGAGAGAAATCAGACTTAACATTTCTGGTCGAGTGACCCTTGCTCAGAAGGAACTTTTTTGGTAAGGAACTGTGCATGTTCATAAAACTTACTGACATTTGCCAATGCATTAAAAAACTGAAGAATGCTAGTTACACTTCACTTCTCAATATGTAATCAACAGTGTTGTTTGGTTGCTTGCTGCTGTGCAGCAATTACTGACATGCCCGTGGAATTGATAAAGTTGTAGGAATCAAAGAGTATCCATTTACATGTGTATCTATTCCTTTCAGCAGGATATGCCTAGTTGTGACTCTCCAAGGGTGTGTACTGGAGGCTTCAACTGTTTACTATTTTCGTCTGTGACTCATACCAGGGAACAGAGATTTAGGGCTGAATTTTCATTTGTTTGGTTAAGTATGAGTTGTTTTGTGATTTTTTGGAGGGATTTTCACTGCAAGGCCTGGCGCGTTTTCTCACCGTACTTGACACTCACTTCTGCCTCGATGGCATCTCTCATGTCTGGCTCTTCCCTCCACTTACCATGCACCACTCCCTCATCAGCTCTCCACTAATACGCCCTGCATGTGTGTCAACGTAAAAACCCTGTTGTGCACGTTGATAAGCAGGATCAGTCCGGATTTGCCCTGCACATTTCTGATATTTGCCCTGGATATGAGAGACAAGGGTATTTGCTGCCCCAATTTGTGGGCAGGGATGGGGTGTTCCCCCCTGGATAGATGGTGCACAGTCAGGACTTTCTGTACCCCATGAATTGAGTGTGGAGCCCACCACACCAGCCTGGTGTGATTACACCATGCAAGTTAGTGCAGTCTTTGCTAACAGGAGGAATGCCCAGCAATGTAGGAAGATCGTTAATGTTCCTCTCCATTTTGCCAGCATAAACCTTCTTTCCGATACTTTGCACTTATTCTATTTCTGTTACTGTACCTGCCTCTCATCAAGGCTCATGCTTCACCACTTTCACTATTGCCTCCAATATCTTCACTCACTCATTCTCATTCACCCGAGTTCCCGACACCACTAACCCTGTCTGCCCTCTGTGCTGCCTACTCTCTCATTCGGGACACTTTCTGACCTGCCAGTCTCTTGTATTACCTGCCACTTTCTCACTTTGGCAGAAAAGTAGCCTTTAATGGTACATGTTTTGGAGATGCCGGTGTTGGACTGGGGTGTACAAAGTTAAAAATCACACAACACCAGGTTATAGTCCAATAGGTTTATTTGGAAGCACTACCTTTCAGAGTGTGCTCTGCAACCACCTGATGAAGGAGCAGTGCTCCGAAAGCTAGTACACCCAAATAAACCTGTTGGGCTATAACCTGCTGTTGTGTGATTTTTAACTTCAATAGTGGAGAAAGATTCAAGGTGGTTGATGAGCACCCCATCATTTGACTCCTCACTCCTTATCTGGAGACCTTCCTGACTCTGCCCCATGTCCACACCTGTTGGATGCTGCCTTGACTTACTGTACCAGGACCCCCGAGACAAAGCTATCCCTGTCAATTTGACGGGAACCTGCTGGCAACCATGATAAGCTTCCTTCCTTTGTGTCTGTGCTAAACAGCAAACCAAGACTTCAGTGAAATGTATCTCTGGCAAGTGCATTAGGACAAGGCAAGGCAATGTGAGGCAGAGATGCTGTGAGCCTGGTCCAGTCCATGAGTTGAATGCTTGCCCCTGAGTGCACAGTGTCCTTGGTGCACTTTGCAAAGATAGCTGGTGCAGTCTGAGTTACATTATTGAAGTGCAGAAACATCCCATAAGGGTTTATAGAGACTGGGACATGTTGAATGCCAGAATGCTTGGGCATGGGAAGCATGTAGCATGTTCCATGAATCTTTCCCTGAGATGATGATGCTCTGCATTTAAAATGGAGGACCTTTGGAGTGAGAGGTGAGCAAAAGTTACCGGTTAACTGCTCTGGCTTCCATGTTAGGATTTCTCGACATCTGGCTGGTTTGGCACATTTGATAAGGCAGGGAACTACATATTATTGAGGCAACTTACCTCTTGAGGTCATTAATGACGAAAAAGAAAAATGCTGTGGATACTGGAGATCTGAAACAAAAACAGAAAATGTTGAAGAAACCCAGCAAATCTGGCAGCACCTGTTGAGTTAATATTTTGAGCCCAGTATGACTCAATTTTGCTTAAGTTTATGTGAAGGTATTCACTTTGGCCCGAAAGGGGTGAAATCAAAGCATATTCTAAGTGTCAAGATGTTAGGAATTGTAGAGAAGCTAAGAAATGTAATGTTCCTAAATTAATGGATGATTTAAATATGATTCAAAAAAGGTTAATGAAATATAATCCTTTATTTCAAGGTGGCTGGAATATAATGAGGTGGAGCAGTTTTGTCATGGAGATGTACAGCATGGAAACAGACCTTTTGGTCCAACTCATCCATGCTGACCAGATACCCTAAATATATCTCATTTCATTTGCCAGTATTTGGCCCATATCCCTCTAAACACTTCTTATCCATTTATCCATCCAGATGCCTTTTAAATGTTGTAATTGTAACAGCTCCACCATTTCCTCTGGCAGCTCATTTCATACACGTACCACCCTCTGTGTGCAAACGTTGCCCCTTAGGTCCCTTTTGAATCTTTCCCTTCTCACTCTAAACCTATACCCTCTAGTTTTGGACTCCTCCACCCCAGGGAAAATACCTTGTCTGTTTACCCTATATTCTGGATTAGTGGTGCTGGAAGAGCACAGCAGTTCAGACAGCATCCAAGGAGCTTCGAAATCGACGTTTCGGGCAAAAGCCCTTCATCAGGAATAAAGGCAGTGAGCCTGGAGTGTGGAGAGATAAGCTAGAGGAGGGTGGGGGTGGGGTGAAAATAGCATAGAGTACAATGCATGAGTGGGGGAGGGGATGAAGGTGATAGGTCAGGGAG
>NC_057716.1:445872-490048 GCF_004010195.1 Chiloscyllium plagiosum | reverse complement strand
CCCACCCTCCTTTAGCTTATCTCTCCACGTTCCAGGCTCACTGCCTTTATTCCTGATGAAGGGCTTTTGCCCGAAACGTCGATTTTGCCTGTCCTTGGATGCTGTCTGAACTGCTGTGCTCTTCCAGCATCATTAATCCAGAATCTGGTTTCCAGCATCTGCAGTCATTGTTTTTACCCCGATGTTTACCCTATATGCCCTTCATGATTTTGTAAACCTCTATAGAGTCACACCTCAGCCTCTGATGTTCTAGGGAAAATAGTCTCAGTCTATTCGCCTCTCCCTATAGCTCAAACCCTTCAATCCTGGCAATATCCTTGTCAATCTTTTCTGAACCCTTGCAAGTTTTACAATATCCTTCCTATAGCAGAAAAACTAGAATTGCATGCAGTGTGAAAAACCTCTAGATCAGCATTTACTTCAGAGTTTTACACCTTAGAAAGGATTTATTAGCCTTGGAAGCTGTGCAGCACAGATTGTCCAGAGTTAAAGCTGTGCTGTAAATTATTAAGTTATGAGGAGAGATTGTGAAGACAAGGTTTAGAATCCCCTGACTGTAGAGAATTATGTGGTGATATAATTGTAGCTTTTAAGATAATTGAATGATTGACAGGATAGACAGAGATAAATTACTTCCTTTGCTTGAGAAGTCCGGAATAGGAAGGCTTGACCTTAAAATTAGAGCAAATCAATTCGAGGGTGGTGTCAAGATTTGTTCATGCAAAAAGTGGTGAAAATCTGGAACAGCTTTGCCAAAAAACTGTGCAAGCAAGATCTCTTGAAAATGTCAAAACTGAGATTGAAGGGTTTTGTTAGGTAGTGGTTCTAAAAGATATGGAACATATTCCGAGGCTGATTTTCCATTGGCCCCTAGAAGTGACTATACGATAAGCCAAATAAATTAAGAGATAATGAAGGCACGTAACAAAAACAATACATTAATCATGGTCACTTTAACCTTTATGTAGGTTGGGATAGTTAGATTGCTAGAAGAAGCCGTCAGGAAGAATTCATTGGGTGTATTCTGGACAATTTGTAGAACAATAGGTTGTGGGGCCAACCAAGAGTTAGACAATTTTAGATCTAGTGATGTGTAATGATCAACAAATGATGTGAGGGTAAAAGATCCCATCAGAAACAATGACCACAGTGTGGTATAATTTAGCATTCAGTTTGAGAGGGAGGATCTTGGGTCAGAAACAACTGTGTTAAACTTAAATAATGGTAATTACAAAGCAATGAAAATAGAACAGGCTGGAGTGGACTGGGAAAGGAGTTTAACAGCAAAGATGGTTAAGGAACAATGAGAGACTTCAAGAAAAATAATTCATGGCTCACAGCAAAGATATGTTCCAGTGAGAATGAAAGATTCTAGGAAGAGTTGAAACCAATCATGATTAACAAAGGAAGTTGAGATTAACGTCAGGTTGAAACAAAAAACGTACAGGTGGCAAAGATTAATGGGAAGCCAGAGGATTGGGAAATGTTTAAGAAGCAACAAAGAAAAGAGTAAAGAGGGATACAATAAACTTTGGTGTTAACTTGCAAGGAATATCAAGGTGGACAGTAAGAATTTCTTTAAATATAAGAAAAAGAAGAGAGAAGCCAAACTGAACGTAAGTCCCTTGTGAGGGGAAAGAGGCTGGGAAAATATCAATGAGGAGCCAGGAAATGGCAGAGTTGAATAGATACTTTCCATCAGTTTTCACAGTAGAATATGCAAGTAACATCCCCAAATTACTAAATATTCAAAGGGAACAAAAGAGGAGAGAAATCCTTAAAAATTATCATTAAAGGAAAAGTGCTTGGGAAGCTAAGTTGGCTAAAGATTGATATTTCACATGAACCTGATGAGATGCATCCTCGGATATTAAAGCAAGTGGCTATAGAGTTAGTGGATGCACTGGCAGTAAACCTCCAAGAATCCTTAAATTATGTAAAAATCCCAGAGGATTTGAAAACTACCAATGTAACAATTTTATTTAAAAAGGGAAGCAGACAAAAAAACAGATAACTGTAGGCCAAATAGCTTACTGTCTTTTATTAGGAAAATGTTAGAATCTATTAAAAGGAATGTAACAACAGAGCTTTTATAAAGATATAATATGATCAAGCAAAACCTGAATATCTTCATGAATGGTACACATTGACTACAATTCTTTGAGGAGGTAAAAGCAGGATAGATATAAAAGGAAAAAGTGGAAGTAGCATATTTGGATTTTCAGAAGCCATTAAATAAGATACAATAGAGTCATAGCATTGTATATCATGGAAACAGATCTTTTAGTCCAACTTATCCATGCTGACCAGATATCCTCAACAGATCTAGTTCCTTTTGCCAGCCTTTGGCCCATATCACTCTAAACCCTTCTTATTTACATGTCCATCCAGCTGCCTTTTAAATGTTGCAAATGTACTTACCTCTATCACCTCATCGGGCAGCTTGTTCCATACATGCACCATCTCTACATTAAAAAGTTACCCCTCAGTTCGCTTTTAAATCAAGATGTAAGAAAGCAATGCCAGCATGGTAGGTAGTGTTCAGGCTCCTGGTGTCATCTGCAAACCCAAATCATTTATATAAATGATGAAAAGGAATGGACCCAGCACCAATCCTTGCAGTACACTGCTGGTCACAGGCCGCCAGTCTGAAAGGCAATTCTCCACCACCACCCTCTGTTTTCTGCCTTCAAACCAATTTTGTATCCAAGGGGAAAAGTAGGAGAGTGGAATGGATGACATCAGCCATGATCTCATTGAATGGCAGAGCAGATTTGATGGCCTGAATTGCCTCCTTTTGCTCCTATGTTTTATGGTCTTCTGGTTTAGATGGAATTGAACTACAGCTAGACCAACCACAATATAACTGAAAGGCAGAAAGAACTTGAGGATTGAATGATCTTCACTGTTCCTATATTCTTTGGATGAATGCTATAAAATATATCACTCAACATCCTACATTGACCAGTCTGACTGGTATTGTTAGAAGGACCATAATGTTATACTGACAAGTTTTAACAACATAGAAAGATGGCACTGCTGGTTGCTCACAAAGCAATGATAATCTTGTAGAGTTCTTATGATTGATTGCCTAATCCTCCCAGTGAAGGTAGTTGGAAACAAAAATAAATAAATTGTTGAGGGAAAGTAAAAATAGTTGTGATAAACAGATTCCCTCGATTATAAAAAGTGCAGTTACATGAAAGAAACACCTTAACTGCAGAGTGTATCAACTCTGCAACATTGCTGTGTGTATCATTACATAAATTGTAATTAGAAGTATATAATTATATAGGTCCTTTCATGTGCTCATGGTTCCTTTGATGTTGTATAGGCAATTAATTATTGTTGAAGTTGTTACATTTTAGATAAATGTGCCAGATAGTTCTCACAAGATTTAAGAAAATCTAGTTATGAGACAAGCAACTGGAAAATTGAGTATTAGTCTTATTTTTTAAAGTATCCATTTCATTACTGAAAGAATGCAAAGCTGTACATATTGAGACGAGGTCAGGGAGTATGGAAGTGTTTTAAAAAGGATTATTTGGGTTGTAAAAAGAAATTTGGCATTACGTTCTCGAGATAGATGGGTTCAATAAAGGTAGTAATATTGATGGTATTTATTCATTAGAGCAATGCAGGTGGATGACATTTAGATCTGGATATTACTTTATAAAGTTTCCACAAGCTTTAGCTTATTAGTATCCTGTAGTAACAGTGAGATATGGTTGGAGAATGATTCATCAATCACTGTTCTATTTTTGCATTTCTCTATCTGCTTAAATGACCTAAAGCAGCATAACCATGTGTTATCAGGGCCATGGTTTGATGTCTTTACATATGAGTAACTCAATTTTGTTTGAATACTAAAATCGTAAAGTAAGTTATCTCCTTTGAAATATATGGATTAAATAACAGTTATTGCTTATGCTGAACAGCCAAATGTCCAGCGGGTTAAACATTTACAAGATTTAGATAAGTACAGCCTGGGAATGTAACTCCTACGATGTTAAGCATTTCTAAGGCCACTTGGATTGTTCAATTGATAAGTTAAAAGGCATGTATTAATCGTGTTGCTTTGTGAAGAGTGATATTTCAGAGGATTTGCAGTAAATTAATCTGTTTATGACTAATGGCATGTACTAAATATCAGATTGGGCGAGAGTTTCCATTTGCTGATTTGAGTAATAGCTTCACAATTCCGGTGGAATTGTCTGATTTTTAAAACAAAAATCCTCCTTAGGATGTGGACTTCAGTGGCTGAGCCAGCATTTTTTGCCCAAGTATGGTTCCTTTGAGAGACTGATGGTAAGTTTTGTTCAAGAACAGCTTCAGTCCATTTGGTGCAGTAGCAGAACAATACTGTAAGGGAGGGAGTTCCACGATTTTGACGTAATGACACTGAAGGAAGGTCAGTGTATTTCCAATGACAATGTGGCAGAATAGAGAGGCATGTACAGATGGGTAATGTATCCATGTATCAGCTGCCCATGTCCTGCTAGATGGTAATGGTCGTGGATTTTGAAGGTGCTGTCAAAGAAGCCTTGTGTTCAGTACGCACTATTGCGACTTAGTGTCGGTGGTGGAGGCAGTGAATATTTGAGGATGCATTGTCAATCAAGCAGTCCTGACACTTGGAAAGCTTCTGGAGATGAAGCCCCTGCTCACTCTCACACAGATAATGAGCTGCTCTACTCAGCCATGAGTAGCATGGCATTATGCAGAGAAAGATGGGGAACATCAAGCAGAGATGTTAGAGGTCATCTACAGGCTAGAGAGCTACCAAGAGAAATCCACCTAATTCTGTATACTGCTGTGACTTTGGCATGTGAGTGTTTGTCTGCCTTCTGAGAAAAAGTGGTAGCTACCTTGCAGACCTTGGACCATCAGAAAACAATATGCCTATTTCATATGTGCTTGTCCCTGACTCTCCATTGTAGTGGTCGCAGACTAGAATATGAAGCAGATCAATCCACTCACTTCCCGAGGTTTTTTCTATCTCAAAGAGTCAGAGAAATGCTATGGGGGGGGGGGGGGGGGGAGGATTGCTCGCCAATACTCTGCACATTCATCTCAGGACAATCTAGAAGTGCCCAGCCTTTCTGTCTCTTGTAGAGTTGCAAGAAGGATACAAATTTTTTACAGACAGATTTGAAAGGTTAAGTAAGTGGACAAATAGTTGGCAAATGGTGTATAATATGGGAAAGTGTGAGGTTTTATTTGGAAGGGGGAGCAAAATAACAGAATATTATTTAAATGGAGAAAAACTGGAGAAAGCTGCAACACAAAAGGGTTTGGGGTGCCAATACACAGAGCACAGAAAGCTAGCACACAGGTACAGCAAATAAACAGGAAGGCTAATGGCATGTTGGCTCCTATTTCAAGGGGCTTAGAATATAAGTGTATGGAAGTCTTACTACTGTTGTAAAAGGTGCTGGTGAGATCACATCTGGAGTACTGTGAGCAGTTTTGGTCCCTATATTTTTTAAAAAGGTATTATTTCATTGTAGACAGTTCAGAGAGGGTTCATTAAGATGAGCCCTGGCTTGGAAATATTGTTTTATGAGCAAATACTAAACAGGTTGGGACTGTTAGAAGAATGAGAGGAAATCTCGTTGGAATATATAGGATTCTTAGGGGACTTGACAAGGTAAATGCTGAGAGAATGTTTCCTCTCATGAGGGAGCCTGAGACCTCAGGACATAGTATCAGAATTAAGGGGCACCGATTTAAGACTGAGATGAAGAGACATATCTTCTCTTGGAGGGTTGAGAGCCTTATTAACTCCTTGCCATGGAGAACTGTGGGGTCTGAGTCATTGTGTACACTTAAGGCAGAGATAGACAGATTCTTGATCAGTCGGGCCATCAAGGATTATGGGGAAAGAATGTGAAGAATTTCAGATCGGTCATGATCTTACTGAATGGTGTAACAAACTCAAGGTGCCAAATGTCTAAATCCTGTTCCTATTTCTGACTGTCGATGGTGTTGCGCCAGAGGCTCTAAGTCTCAAGTCCCCAGAGGACACCAGCCAAAGTCAGCACAAGAGGTTAGCAGTCAGTAGGCTGCCTCCACCTCAACTGTGAATGTCATAGACCATAAGAATATATGAAGTATGAGCATTGGTAAACCGTTCAGTTCTACTTTTCAAGCCTAAGACCCTATTTAACAAGATCATGGCTGATCCGTCCCTGGCTTCAACTGCTTTTTTGTGCCAGCTCTTTACAACTCTCAACTCATTGTTATTTCACACATCTATCTAGTTTCTTTTTGATTACTGTCAGTGATCTAACCTCCACAATTCTCTGAGTTAGAGAATTCCAGACATCCACTACCCTCTGAGAGAAGACATTCATTTGCATCTCACTTTAAATGATTGTCCCCTTGTTCTGAAACCAAGTTGCCACATTCTGCTTGGGGAAACATCTCAAAATCTACCCTAAGAATTTTGTTTAAGAAGATCCCCTCTCATTCTTGTAAACTCTTAATGAACAAAGGCCGTACCTGTTTAACCATTCTTGATAAGCCAAACCCTTCATCTCAGGATTCAACCTATTGAATCTATAGGCAGAACTCTACACAGTTCCCCAGGTGCAGTTTCATCAACACTATGTGGAACTGTACCAAAATTTCCCTGTTTTAAAATCCAATTTGTCAACAGTAAGGGCCAGAATTCCATTTTTCCTTTTGAATTACTTGTTGCGGTAACACATACATGAGGTTGTAGGCCAAGAAAGAGGATTTTCTTTAGGGTTCATTCAATGTTCATTCAATGCATATAATCTCTACTATTGTAAACATATTGTGAGTTGCATTACTTATAAGTTTGTTGGAGTCTCAGTACATCAACGGATCTTGACATGCATGGCTATAGTAAAAGGAATGGAAATTTCTCCCACAAGAATGCCTTATTGATATTCCTTTGGCAGATTGCTATTGTCTCAGGTTATCAGTAATATCTGTGTCTAATGTTATTCTCACTACCAGGGGAGGGGCAGTCCTATTAATCTGGTATTGTGCAGCCAATGCTCACATGACTGATTTTAGGGACAGTGGCATTGTCAGATGAGATGAGATTGAAGAAAATTGGTCAATGATTGATATATTACAGAGAATAAGCAGACAATCCATGTAAGAAACATAAAAAAAATGTGATGGTGCTCTATCGGGTGGATAAAGGAAAGATCTTTCCCCTCACTGGGTGTCTCCAGAACCTGACAAAAATATTCTCAAAATATGTTATATTTCCAGGTCTGAATTGTGAGTGCCTTGAAGGGAAACTAGCAGATAGTGGTGTTCCCATGTATCTGCTGTATTTGTCCTTCTACATGGAAGTGGTTGTTGGATTGGAAGGAGTAGTGTAAGAATCTTTGATGACTTTCTGCTGTGCATCTTGTAGAAAGCACACGCTGCTACTACTCAGTGTTATTGATAGAGGGATTTGAAGCTTCTGAATGTGGTACCAATCAAATGGGCTGCTTTGTCCTGGATGGTGTCAAGGTTTTTCAGTGTTGTAGGAGCTGTACTGATGCAGGCAAGTGGAGAGTATTCCATCATACTCCTGACTTGTGCCTTGTAGATGATGGGCATTCTTTGGGGAGTCAGTAGGTGAGTTACTTGCTGCAGTATTCCTAGCCTCTGACCTGCTCTTGTAGCCACTGTGTTTACATGGCTGAGTTTTTAGTCAATGGCAACCCCAGGATGTCAATCATGGGGGATTCAGCGATGATAATGCCATTGAATGTCAAGGGCTGGTGGTTAGATTGTCTCTTATTGAAGATGGTCATTGCCTGACATTTGTGCAGCGCAAATGTTACTTGCCACCTGTCAGCCCAGATCCTGTTACATTTGAACATGGACTTCTTCAGTATCTGAGGAGTCATGAATGGTGCTGAACATTATGCAACCATCAGTAAACATCCCAACTTCTGACCTTATGGTGGAAGAAAGGTCATTGATGAAGCAGCTCAAGATAGTTGAATGTAGGACTGTACCCTGAGGAACTCCTGCAGAGATGTCCTGGACCTGAGATAACTGACCTGCAACAATGACAACCAGCCTATCTGTCAGTTATGGCTCCAATCAGTACAGAGTTTGCCCCATGATTCCCATTTTGGCTCGGGTTCCTTGATGCCACATTCAGTTGAATGTAGCCTTGATGTCAAGAACTGTTACTCTCACCTCACTATGGAATTCAGCTCTTTTGTCCATGTTTGAACGAAAGCTGTAATTAGGTCAGGAGCTGAGTGACGCTGGTGGAACCCAAACTGTGCATCACTACGCAGGTTATTGTTGACTAGGTGCTGCTTGACAGCACTGTTGATGATACCTTCCATCACTTGACTGATGATCGAGAGTAGACTAATTGGATGCCAATTGGCTGGGTTGGATTTGTCTGGTTTTCTGTGTACAGGACGTACCTCAACAATTTTCCATATTATCAGGTGTTGTAACTATACTGGAGAAGCTTGGCTAGGGGAGCAGCAAGTTCTAGAGCACAAACCTTAAGTAGTAGGGCTGAATGTCATCAGGAGAAAGTGAGGGCTGCAGATGCTGGAGATCAGAGCTGAAAATGTGTTGCTGGAAAAGCACAGCAGGTCAGGCAGCATCCAAGGAACAGGAGAATCGACATTTCGGGCATAAGCCCATTTCGGGCCCTTCCTGAAGAAGGGCTTATGCCCGAAACGTCGATTCTCCTGTTCCTTGGATGCTGCCTGACCTGCTGCACTTTTCCAGCAACACATTTTCAGCTCTGAATGTCATCAGGGCCAATAGTCTTTGCAGTATTCAGTGCCCCCAACTGTTTCTGAATTGGCTGAAGACTGGTATCTCTGATGCTGCGGGCCAATGGAGGTGAGTGAGATGGATCATCTGGCTGGCACTTCTAGCTGTGGATGATCTACGTTCACTAGGTGTCTGGATATCTTTATGTCTTAGAGAAAGTGTATAAGAGTAATTTTTTCAAAAGCTGCTATCGTTCTGTACCAATCCCCTCCCTCCGGCCCTATCAAGACCTCTCTCCCAGTATATAGGTATTAGCAACTGTGTCCCAGTACAACATACTGTTGAAATGTTCTCATCTCCCAACACATTTCACTGCAGTGGCTTCTTCTAATATCTTTAACATTCATAATAACTCCTTCAAGGAAGATCTTAGTGTTAGTCTGAAACATTCAATTGACATAAATTGCTTAAACAGATGTTAGCTGAAGCTAAAATGTGCCTTACAAGCACCATATTTACTGCATGGTTTTATGACTTGAATAAATTTTGTGAGGTGTGATAAAATGAAGCTGTTCTCCATGGAGGAACATGATAAAGTTTCAGACCACTTGCCTATCTTGTTAAATAGCTCTGTCTGATTGAAAAAAATTGTATGATATGGAGTAGGCTATTGGCAGGATGTGATATGTAGTCAGTTTTATGTTAATATAACTTGAAAGGCCAACCACACGTATACAACATTTTTACTTTGAAACAAAGTGATTCTGCGTAATAAACAATTCCTTTAAGATTAAATTAAAAATAATAGTCACACCATTTTTCCCAGACAGTAGGAAGTGGTAAATGGAAAATTCCACAGAGATTTGCCTTATTAATTTTTCACCTATACATTTCCTGACCAGATTAGTTGGTGCTTTTCCATTTTGCCTGTACTTTGTAAATGGAAAACTACTAAACCATGACATATTTGAAGCCAACAACTGTAACTATGTACATAAACTTGGGTGGGATGACACTTAGCCAAGAGAAAATGGATTGAGCTTTATTCCAGGTAGAAAAACATATTCCACACAACAATCTGTGCACCAGATGCATTTTTCATTGAATATTTCCAACTTCTTCTGTTTTGCTTTCAGATTTCCAGTATCTAAACTATTTTGCTTTTGTATTTTCTGGCCCCAGCTGGAATTGAAAAGATTGTGCAATTTGCACATTGCTTGTTCTTAGGAAGAAAAGCTTATACTTTTTTATTCTTTGGGAAGAAGCATGGAACTAACATGGATTTGGAATTACATGTGATTGAATTTCAGATTACTGTTAAAATTCCCTTCCCCTTTGATAATAATCCAAGGTCATAATACCTTATCACCTTACAGCACTTTTTGGAACAAAGCTGAAGAACATCTGTTCAGCTGCAGCTGCTGTTTCCTTGCCTTTCCCCTTGATGATTGAACCAAGTGTATGTTAAGATTCTCCCTGCCTTAGCCCTGAATTCATCACTGTCTCTAATGTCTTTCCTCTCTCCTCTCAAAGCATTTGTAGAGTCATAGAGTCATTCAGATGTACAGCATGGAAACAGACCCTTCGGTCCAACCTGTCCATGCTGACCAGATATCCCAACCCAATCTAGTTCTACCTCCCAGCACCCGGCCTAAATCCCTCCAAACCCCTCTTAAATGTTGAAATTGTAGCAGCCTCCACCACTTCCTCTGGCAGCTCACTCCACACACGTACCACCCTCTGTGTGAAAAGGTTGCCCTGTAGGTCTCTTTTATATCTTTCCCCTCTCACCCTAAACCTATGCCCTCTAGTTCTGGACTCCCTGACCCCAGGGAAAAGACTTTGTCTATTTATCCTATCCATGCCCCTCATAATTTTATAAACCTCTATAAGGTCACCCCTCAGCCTCTGACACTCCATGGAAAACAACCCCAGCCTGTTCAGCCTCTCCCTATAGCTCAAAAGAAGTAAGATCCATTTCTTCCTATCTTCCACCACTGTTCCATCTGCTGTCCCTTACACTCCTGCATTGTTACTTCTGCCTCCTACCCTCTGATGCAGTTACTTCTGGTGTCTTCTTCACACTATCACTGTTATCTCTGGTATACTCTATCTTCCAGCACTGTTACTGGAGTGCAGGAGAGTCCACTAATGTTAGTAGTGCTCTAAGGTCACGATTCCTGTGCTTGAAAAGGTCCCAGCCTACCTCAGATTAACCTGAAAGGGAAAAGTGTCTCAAATCTTAGAGCAGCAGGTTTGCATTGATTGCTGAGAACTAAAAAATGTTGCAGCATAGTGCATTTAATTAAGGTTCTAAAGGAGCTTCACTGGACTGAAATGTTAACTCTGCTTTCTCTTTACAGATGTTGCCAAACCTTACTTAGCTATGCTATTTATCTCTGTGATCTGCCTGTATTTTTGCAAGACAAAGCTTTTCACTGTGCCCTGGTACACATGACAATAAATTAAATTCAATTCAATTCAAATCTGCTGAGTTCCTCCAGCAATTTCTGTTGTTATTTCAGATCTTCAGCATCTATATTCTTTTGTTTTATTATATTCCTTCATCAAGACCTTATATCTATAAAGAAAATATGAAACATTTAGTACATAATTATATATATTAATGTAATGTTAAATAATATGCAAGGGTATGGGGGAAAGCAGGAGATTGGCAATAAGTAATAATGAACTTTTGAAAAGCAAGTTCAGATACAATGAGCTGAATAGCCTCTTTCTGCACTGATAAACTTCTGTGATTCTATTATTGGTATCAGGAGATGGGAGTTTAAAGGAAATAAGGATAATAAATTTAAACTACATCTGCAGTTTGTCCATCCACCTTCTGACAGATCAACATTCTTACGAAATGATATAAGAGTGAGGATGAGTATATTAAACTTATCAAAGAGATCAGCAATAGATGTATTTTTTTTTTAGAAAGGGGATACTATATGCCTATAATGATATGCCCATAAGCACCAGACTTTAATAAAGTTATGGTAATAAATTTGAAGTTATGGAATAAGGAAAAAAAAAAATAATTTGATCTTTGTAGACAAGGCATATTAATCAGTCTACAATACATACAGTAAAGAGACCAGAACAATAGTGAACAAAGTAATGGAGAAATGAATAGGGATCAAACTGGGACAACATCTAAATTCCTAAATGACATAAAGCAGCAATTTGCTAATGATGATTTTAGGGGCATGAAAGAAGCATTACATTATGATAATGAACTTTGTCAATGTGAAGATCCTTTAGTATTGAAGTCTATGAAAAGAATCACACAGTAATAGATGAGAGGTTTCATAAAATCCTAGCTGGCCAATCAAATTGTGTATTAACAATGCCTCGAGAGGGTGAGTCCAAATGAAGAACACACAGTGATTGGTTTGATGCTACATGCTAGATCAATTGTTTTGTTCCAGAGAAATTCAGAAATTCCATTGGTTAGTCATGATAATTCCCTTGCTTGGATCCAGATTGACACAAGTCAAGAGTATAGTGAAATACTCTCTATCTGCCTGAATGAATGAAACTGCAATGATACTTGGGAAGCTTGGCATCATCCAAGAAATAGGAAGTCACTTGATTGGTACCCCATCTGCCTCCTTAAACATTCACTTTCTTCACAGGTCACACAGTGACAGCAGTGTGTACTATCCTCAAGTACACTGCAGCAATTCACCAAGGCTCACTTCAATACACCTTGCAAGCTCACAAACTCTACCATTTGGAATGGTAAAGGCAGTAGATACAGAGAGACACAATTATGATCCAGCTGATATTACTGTGGAAGAGGTCAGATTCCAGAGAGAAATCCAGTATAATAGACAGTTTAAAAAAAATCACTTAATATAGCTTTGTTTTACTGAAACATTAACATTCCAGGCTGAATATTTAGTTTTAATAATAAAACAGACGTTTTCTCAAAAGAAAACAAACTAAAATAACCAAACTAAATACCTAAAACATAGTTTAAAAGTTTTCAAACACCTAGCAAAACAAAATTTCCTCTGTTACCTAATATCATCGCTTTACATTAACCAAAATCTAAAGAAATTATCTTTCCCTCTCATGTGACATTAATCAGGTCTTCTCTGCATTGATTTCAAGAGAATCAAATTGTTTATTTTTTCAAAAAAACTTGGTTATCCGAGCTTCTGATAAACTAATGGTTTACATTTATCTTCTCTGTCATAAAATCCTGTAATATCAACAAGCTTCTATTAACACTCCAGGAGGCTTCAGACATCTGCTCTCTGATTTAAAATTATAGCTCCAAAAAATTTATCTGGTTAGTTATAAACCCTTCACACAACTGGACCAACCATCTGCCTAGTTTAAAATCCAAACACTAAAACAAAATCTATAAAATGTGCATGTAATGTATATATATTAATCTCATACCTTTCATTTCAACAGCACAGCCTACACTTTCACTCCCAAGTAACATGCCAATCTGATTTGGGATTTTAATGCAGTTCCTTCACTTTTTAAAGTCCTGGAACTTCTTTCTACCAGCACTATGACTACACCAGATGTATTGCCATGGCTCAAGACACAGCTCATCACCAATTTCTCAAGGACAGTCAGATTGGAGATCTGAATTAAAAACAGAAAGTATTGCAGAAACTCAATAGGTCTGGCAACATCCATGAAGAGCAAAACAGAGATAATATTTCAAATCTTCTGTGGAAATAATCCAATCCATCATTTGCAGACTATGAAAATATTTTAGTGAAAGAGTCAATGTTAAGTTACAAATATGATACCAAAATAAATAAAAACGAGTTCTACTTGTTCTCAATTGTGGTAACATTTGTCATAAAGTAAGCTACTGCTCAATTTTTTGTGGTCAATGATACAGTGAAGGTATTGTAGGAGCACATACCATTAGAAAGCCATTTTGTCGTGCTAACAATATCCTCCAGCTGCGTGTGCATACAGATATATCATAACCTCAGGCTGTCCCAAAGGCACTGGGCAGCCATAAAATACATCTGAAGTGAAGGTACAGTTGTAAAGTAAGAAACATAGCAGTCAATATGCACAGAGAAAGGCTCCAAAGCAGTTGTAAGCAAGATGATCAGCTAACTCACTTCACTAATGTTATGGGAGATAAAAATGAGCAAGACTGTAGGAAGAACTTTTAACCTTTCTTCCATCAGTGCAGTGGGATCTTATACTTCTACCCATAAGGGAAGACAGGACCTTGACCTAATGTCTCATCTAAGAGCAGCGGTGTGGCATTATCTCAATACTGGAGCATGACACGTAAGCTTTCATTACATCTAAATAGTTCAGTATTGCAGCTATGATCATAGATATTACTTATGAATAAGCAGGAGTGACAGGCATTGCATACATTATTTATACTTTGCACCTCATATATGTTCCAGAAAATTGCAATGAGCTGAAAACAATCCTTAAATACACAACAAATCCTTAAATATATAATATAAAGTCAATTTCCACACTTAATGCAACTAATAGAATAATTCTCCAACTGAGGTTGATTGCTCCTTACTCCTTACAAATGCTTCAATTCTTTGAAATAAGTGGCATCCCCTCTACTGAAGGAAGCTGATCTGGTTCAATCCTGTATTCAATGGTGCTGTTCTTGGCCTCCAACTCGAGAATCGATTTCATTGTTTCTACCCCCCAGATGGAAACCTGTAGCTGCACATAAGTCTTCTTTGTCATGGGAATTTATTGCATTTGTTTAACAATATGCTGAAGAGATAGAGGAAACACAAGACATGCATCTTACTTTTTTAGTTAACAAGCTTTGAATAGTTCATTTGGCAGGTCAAAAACGTGAGGTTGATTAGTTATTGCGTAGCTGTTTGATGATGTTATAAATCAAACACTGAATATAATAGATTAGACTAAAAGAGATTATCAACCCTTCACACCTATGACATATCTTTGGCAATATAAACTTATTGCCACTGTCCTTTCCTTGTAGTTCCATAATTTATGTTCCCTCTCCAAGCATTTATCCAAGTCTTTTTCAAATTTTTTCAGTGATTCTGTTCCTGCTGCCCTTACAAACTACATTACAGACCAAAACAGTATGCACACAAGAAAAAGTTTCTTCATGGAGAACACATTTTCAAAAGTTTCTTCATGTCATCTTTGGTTTTTCTGCCAATCAGCTTAATTTTAAATCATCTGGTTCCTTACCTTTCGACTGCTGGAAATGTTAGATTGCATCTTAAATGCTCCCACTGGTTGTATATTGGGCAGGGGGTGGGTGTCCTATAGATTGGGTGCCAGTCTAGCACCTTCCCTCCCATCCCTGAGCTGACTCCTATAATACAGAGGATGGTGAACACCAAAATCGGTTGCCCGTCTGTCAATAAATAATTAAAGTTTAATTGCAATTGTTTAAAATCAACTAGGCAGAAGTGAGGACTGCAGATGCTGGAAACCAGAATTTAGATTAGAGTGGTGCTGGAAAAGCACAGCAGGTCAGGCAGCATCCGAGGAGCAGGAAAATTGATGTTTTGGGCAAAAGCCTTTCATCCCGAAACGTCGATTTTCCTGCTCCTCGGATGCTGCCTGACCAGCTATGCTTTTCCAGCACCACTCTAATCTAAAAACTGCAATTGTTTAAAGCTCACTTGAGTATAATATCCTGTTCATATCATAATACAGGTGACACAGACAGTCAAGCAGGAGTGGGATTCGTTGCTTAAAACACTGGGAAAGAGGGACCGGGGGAAGTGTCATCATTGGAGAGTGCTCCATGCCAACGCCTCAAGAAGATAGCATCTCCTTTCCTTCCCGCTTACACTTGCTTTAAAACCTGTTACACTGCCCCTCTGACAAAATAGAAACTAGCCCAAAGCCTCCAGAGATTTCTAGATTTGAGATCCGCTGGGTCAGCTTTGAGGGTCTTGTCACTGGTCAACTGGCTGGTTGCAGTCTTTTCTTCCAAAAGGTGAGCTGTTGTCACACACTACCCTCTGCCACTTCAAACCAGTAGTTTTTCACCACTTTCTCCGTATTTATTGTAACAATAATTTTGAACACCTCTATCAAATCTGCCCTTAAATTTGTTTATCCTAGGGAGAACAGTCTTAGGTTCCGCATGTGATTGAGGTTAGTCATTCCTAGTATCATGGCCTTGGCATCCTTCCTAAAGTGTAGCGCATGGAATTGAGTATGTATCCTCTAGCTGAGCCCCAACCAATGCTGCATAAAGGTTCAGCACACCTTCCATGCTACTGTGCTCCATTCTTCTGTGAATAAAGTTATTTTACTTAAAAATACACAGCTTTCTCAACTTATCCTGTCACTTCAATGATTTGTACATTTTACCCCAGGTGGTTCAGTTCCTGTACTCTATTTATAATTGTAACATTTTGTTCATATTGTCTCTCCTCTCTCTTTGTACCAGCACGGATTATTTGACATTTCCCTACATTAATCTGATTTATATTTGCCATTTCTCCATGATTTTATGAAAGCTTGGATTTTTGCCAGCATAGTTAGCAAGCCATAACTTTTTAAAAAATGGTTTACACCTTCTTGGAATTTGACTCAATTTTTCTTAGTTTAACAGATGAAATGCCAAATAATATACAGTACAACAGTTCCATTATTGTATGAATTAGATCAAGAAAAGCAAGTTTATAGCATATGGGCATAAATGTGCATATTTTAAAATTAAAGATTGCCCGGTTTAATAAAACAAGCATGCAATGAATGTGCCCCCACGAGGAAATGGTTAGATAAGTGCTCTACTGTTTTGTAAATGCAGAGGACACCTAATCACGGAATCAGACCATTCAGCCCATTGTCCCTGCACCAGTCATCCAACCTAATATTTCCCTATCTGTCTCGTTATCACCTTTTTTTACAATGCCCCTGTGAAACACAGTGGACATTTTGTTGTGTTAAAATTGTTATGTAAATATGAATCACTGCTGTTTTTGTTCAAAAAATATGAAGCTGCACAATCAAAAAATTGATCTGAAAGGAAATGTGCTGAAATCTATAATAAGTTTAATAGACCGCTATCATGTTTGTGATAATTAAAAGGAACATGAGTTGTAACTTAGAGAAGGGGTAATGTGTATTCCTGTTGGTACAATGCAGTCGCTATATTAAAACAGAAGGTGGAATCTTCCCAGCTATTGAGTGAAATCGGCACTGCTGGGAAAGTTGGGAATATCACGTGAGACTGGCAGTGAGGAGTTCCTTGAGGTTGAGAACAAAATGCCCAATTTTCCAAGAGTGTTGAACATTAAGATGAGCTAGTAAGCAGTGTGAGGCCTATTTGCATGCATTTGTATACATTACATCTTATTACTGTTTAAACTCACCTTATTTATGTGCCATTTCCTATTTTCTGACCCACTGGATAAAAACTACACAGCGACAATTTCCAGTCTGAGAGCCAGAGTGGGTATCTGGCTATTCCAGCTTGCTACTTAGCCCTTTGAACCTCCATCTTGGACACTAGGCACATCTTAGGGCATCCTCCATGGACAGTACCTGCACATAACTCCCTGCCCACAGATGTTGGAGTCTGACACTTACTGGCCTTACCATATTCTCAGAGCACTTCTCTGAACCCACTTAAAATACTGTTCTGCACTTCAGTACACACCTATCATTGGAATACTGCACCTGGGACACTGTGTGCAGACAGGTACCTGCTCATGGATTATACCAGGATGCATCTCAGGATTCATCACTTTCTCTCTTAATGTTCACTCATTTTGCACCTGCATTATTACTCATTGCGAGCTACTCACCAGACTTGGAGATAAAGTGTCATTCCTTCCAGCAACATATGTGGCAACATACTGCATGTGCAGCAACCAAATGGTCAGTTGAAAGATAAAGTGATGTTCTCAATTGAGAAACACTGAAGTGAAAGAACTGAGCATGATTGGAACATTGCGGCATATCAAGGGTCGAGAAGTCAGAGTGGGACCAAGGTAGTGGGTTTAATTGGCAACAAACCACAGAACTCAGGATCATGCTTGCAGGCTAAATGGAAATGTTTGCAAAATGATCACTCCATCTGCATTTGGTCTCCCCATTACCATCAGCAGTAAGTACAATGTACTCATTTAAAAAAATACACACAAATTGCTTTTCTAATTTGATGGGAACGTTTGGAACCTTGGATGATGGGAAACAAGAAGGCAAAATAGAAGGTGATGAATCTCATGCCTATATGGCAAGGGGCTAAAGAAGTAGAGTTGAAACTTTATTGCTGGAACAGCACAGCAGGTCAGGCAGCATCTGACCTGCTGTGCTGTTCCAGCAATAAAGTTTCAACTTTGATCTCCAGCATCTGCAGACCTCACTTTCTCCGCTAAAGAAGTAGAGGCACTGTTAGAGCTGGAGTAGGATGGACTAAAGTATTGCAGAGGGTTTGATCCCTTCAGCACACTGAAAAGGGAGAGGAAGATAATTTGCTGATGGCAAGATGCTGGAGGTGATGGACCCACTGAATACAAAGGCTGGTAGGGTAGAAGATGAGGACAAGAGAAATCCTATTGTGATTCAAGGTAGAAGTGGACCGGGCTGGAGGAGCAGTACATCATTTAGAATGATCATGGTCAAACATCCCACCAACCAAGCATGCATCACTCTTCACTCCATTCCAACTCTCACATTAACCCTGCCATCAGTGCCATCCATTGCACACCACTTCTAACCACTGGGTGGAATTCCTTCTCTCTCTCTGTCTTTCAGAACAACTAGAATGACTTCCACCAGCACAGCAAAATGCCTAGACACTCCAAACCTTCATTTACAACCTTTAAAGATGACAATACATGGATCTCAGATAAACAAAAAATGAACAAGGTTGTCTCCTGCGTCTCCAGCAGCATAGATACAGGCACCTCGGTGGGAATGTTAGACTTAGTGAGTTTGGGAGTAGAGTCTGGTGAGTACCTCAGTATGACAGCTTCTCTGCTGCTTGAGGAAGAAATGTCCTGAGTCATTGACACTTGGAGGAACGCCGGAAGTCAGGCACCTGCTCAGGCCCAGGCAGGAGAACAACCCGTGGTGTCAGCAGTTTATTTTGCAATTTTTGTAAAACAAATTTCACCTTAAATTTAGTTGTTTTTCTCTCTGAATGGCATGTTACAGCATAAAGCCTCACTGCTTAACCATAGACAATGTTCCATGGATGGAGGTCTAATGCCGAGAGCTTGCCACATCATGCAGAAGCAAGAGGAACAAGGTATATGCATGGCATTGGGTCATGTTGACACCTTTGCCCCTTCTTGTACAACATCACTGTTTTTTCATGGCCTTTTTGTCCAAAAGTTTAGATGTAACTATGTTGCTCAGTGATAGTTGGCACACAGAGGTGCAAAAGTCAGGGAGTTTGGGGGAATGAATTCTTGAAGGGACTGTAGCCTGGCCCAATCAAGGACAGGTATAAACAGGAGTGTCAGAGTATATGTTCCCTCTGAGAGCTGGCTCGGAGCGAGCTGATCAGTGTCAAGGACTCTCCATGTGTAAATAGAGGATGGCTTGGTGATGGGATACTGGCCTCTGTCAAGTTATTTCACCCCGACCCACGTTCCCTTTAGTTTCTATAGACAGGTGCGATGATCTGACCTTGTCCCATGTCCTTGGGTGATCCAACTGGACAGTTTAGGATGAGAAGTGACCAAAACACTGACTTGTGGCTTCTCATTTTCTAGAATGCATCAGCTGTAACTCCCTGAATAGCTGCTAAGGAGCCACAGAATTGAACTTGACCCACTCCCCAAAGTACAGAGGCACATTGGATGAATGCTTGACCTTGGTAAATGCCCTAGACTGGTATGGATGTGGTTGCCTTTGACTTAGCGTGCCAGGCATCCCTGGCTGATAGGTGCTGCCATGGATTTCAGTGAGGACTACTCCCTTAAACTGTAGGACTTGTTTGGCAGGATTGGTAAGGTAAAGAGCTGATCGTTAATGAGGAGAGTTAGCCATTAACAAAACATTTAGCAAGCAACTATTCCCTTGAATTGGCAATGTATTGCTGCCTAGCGAGGAATTTATTGTGGTACTTGTGAAAAGCGTAAAGGATGGACTGAGATACTCCTAATGTCAAGTTTGGCATTATCTGAGTTCTCTTATGATTCTGTCACAAATCTCACCATTGCACACAATACTCAGACCTCATGATAAGATTCGAACCTATACTACTTATTTGTGTGATAGGCAGAATATTTTTTGGTTTGACAGCAGCGATGTATCACTGGTGAACACTACACATGCTGCTATAACACAGTAATAGTGTGAAACGGCCAGCTCCCAGAAATCCCCAGTGATGATAAAGATCTAGCAAATATGGTTAATATATATTTTCAAAATTGTTTAAAGCAGGAGAAAACAGTGTGTAATTTCTGTGCCTCTTAATTTGATATTTGGAGCATATGTTTTGTCATGAAATACAATATTACAGTTTCTTACTGGCTTGTTAATGATGTGAATGTCACTGTAAAAGTATTTGTGATCTTACATTATCTAAGGTTGTCTTAACCTATTATATGGGCGACTAATCTCTAGTTTTAGGGTAAGTTGCATAAACGTTCATCATATTAGTCCTTAGAAGTTTCAATTTTTCTCACCTGAAGCATTAACCTCACCTGGAGCATTCATATCATTTAACTTCTCAAATAAAGGGAAAATACTGAGGACGTTGGCGATTTGAACTGGGAGCAGTGGAGGAACTCAACATGTCTGGCAGCATCTCTGAAGAGAGGGACAGAATGAACAGGTTCCAAAGAACTGGACTCAAGATGTTAACTCTGTTTCTGTCTCTGCAGATACTGCCCAGACCTGTTGAATTGCTCCAGCTCTTTTCATTTCTATATCATTTAGCTTTGTATCTAGACTCTCAAAAGTATGACAGATAATCAATTTTCCTTCAGAAGCAGTGTTATCTGTTTATCTGTTTTAATTCTGAATTACTGTGAAATAAGTCTCAATATGTTGCATAGAGAAGCTCCTCTTGTGTCTGTCCCAGGTTTTTGATCCAATCACTGTGACAAAACTAAATTATTCCCACCTCATCCTTGTTGAATTGAATGCAGCATTTGATACAGTTGACAACATCATCCTTTTCCAACCTTACTCCCTGTTATGCAGCTGTACATGCTTGGTTCCATTAGCTATTAAATGGAACCATGTACATTTTTTTTTCCTCCTTGAACTCTGTAACTCTGTAGTCCTACAATTAATTATGTGTTGCTGGAAAAGGGCAGCAGGTCAGGCAGCATCTAGGGAACAGGAGAATCGACATTTCGGGCATTAGCCCTTCTTCAGGAAGAAGGGCTAATGCCCGAAACGTCGATTCTCCTATTCCCTAGATGCTGCCTGACCTGCTGCGCTTTTCCAGCAACACATTTCCATCTCTGATCTCCAGCATCTGCAGACCTCACTTTCTCCTACAATTAATTATGCCTTGCCTCCTCCTATCTGGCATGTGGAGACTGCTATTAAGGTAATTGTCCAAAAACTAAACATAGGTTTCTTCCATTTCTGTCTGTTTGAGCATCTCTGATTATAATCCCTCCATCACTGATGTTCGTATTCACCTGCAAAGGCCAAATGATCTGGAAGTCCCTCCCTGAATCCCCTCAAATCTCTGTTTCTTCTTCCTCCTTTGAATAACTTCTGGTTATATGCCTTTTTACCAAAACATTGATCAACTGTCCTAATATATTCTTATTTGGGAACATGTCAAATGTTGTTTTATAGTGTTCCCATGAAGCACCTTAGAATTTTTAAAATTGTATTAGAGATGTTATATTAATATAAATTTTTATTGCTTAGATGATGACCAATTATCAACTTTAGAAATGCCTAACTTCTATTGTAAAATTAGATTACAAAACAGTGGTAATTAATATTTGATAACAACTTTAGGTATGAAACAGAGTAAATCCTCTAGCATTACATCTGTTTATCTGCATTATTGTACTGTTGTGTAGTAATCTGGCTGGAAGTCAATGTAAGCATAAACTTTAAACCTATTGTTAACATATGTTGAAGTAATTGCTGCAACATCAGAGACCTGGGTGGACAGCTATAATTTTACATAGATTGGGCAGTTTGTGCTTAAAATATCTAGGGTTACTGGCTCTTAACACAATCAGGAAAGCAACAAACTCTCCTGTGTAATTTGAATCTGTAGGGCCAAATATTTTATCTTTAAACTGTAAATGATGATTACATTGCTTTTGCACTACCATGGAAATACTTCTCACACCAAAAGAATGCCAATTAACTTGAATATTTTCCTACATGATAAAGAGCAAAATCAACCTTTTCATTTATAAATGAGATGCTGGATTTGGTTTCTTTTAAGTATCAGTGTGATGAAAACTGCTTAAAAAACACTACTTGTACTTTGTTATGGTCTGTTGCACATTCAAAACATTTTTGTGCACTTTATGTGATGGATTACTTTTGCAAAGGAGTGACTTTTTAATGCAATCTAGCTAACAAACAATGATAAGTGATTACTATGAAAAGTTACCATGGAAACAGGAAAAGCTTACATTTTTCTCTTTACAGATGAATATAATTGACTATTGAAGCGTTAATAATAGCAGAATGGGGAAATGATTTCTTGTTGGTGCGAATGTTAAAACTAAGTACACTAATAACAATTAGTCCTTTCAGATATTATCCAGTGAATGTTTGGCATTCTCATTACATTATTTTCATGGCATTGCAAACATGCTTAGTTTAAATTATTGCATGTTCATTTAAAATAGTGGATCATGTAGTTGGTTAAACTCTTACCTTCCCTCTGATACTACTATCTCTCATGCTTAGCTTGTACCTGTCCAGTTGGAGAAAGCAGTCAATGCTGAAACTCTTTCTATAACTTTTTAATTGTAATGTTGGTGAAGGGTGACTGGACTGAAAATGTTAACTCATTTTTGCCTACAAATATGCCATTTGACCTGCTGAGTTTCTCTAGCAATTTCAGTTTTTGTTTGGTTCAGTTCTCCAGAATCAACAGTTCTTTATTTTATAGTAGTCCCAGGCTTCCCTTTTTAAGTTAAATCAGCACTTTCAAATTAACTTGCAAATGCCAATACTCAGTTCATTTCCTTAAGTTAAATCAATATCATACTTGAAGGTCTCTGCGAGTTCTTTGTTGCACAGTACTGTCACTGCTGTCATGTGGTTTTCTCTTGTTTACTTTTACCACTATCATTATTACACTGCTGAAAAGCATGTTTCTAACAAAAAAAGCAACAAGATTATTGTGAAATTCCTTCCTAAATTTGCAACTTCATATATAATGTAAAAATTTCATGAATAGATAATTAACATACGATGGGCAAGATGGGCACTTTTAGATGCAATTGCTCCACACCTATAGGTATATTTACAGTTCTACATCCACTCATTCTGAGGTCTGCTGCCTCTTTATTTGACTAGTGTGTTGAAGAAGTCACTCAGTGGATCTTCCAGGTTTCCCATGTCCTGTGGAATGCTGTAGACAGAGTTTAGCCAATTCTGAAAATTGTCACCTCAATGATCATTTTCTTTTAAGTGTTGACTTTTTTAAAAGTTGAATTGGTTCTTCATTAAGGATTGTGTATACACAAGAATTCTAGATGTTCTTAAAAGTTCATTCATTTGAATCTTAAAATAAATACCAATTTATTAAGGAATCATGTTCAATAATCACAAAGCATTAGATGGTTATAATTTGTTTCTCTGTCAAAACAACTATCCAATTGCTTTTATGCTACTTATGAGTGTTTCGTGTTATTTATTGATTGTATGTGAATGAAATAATTAATTTGTAAAACCTATTAGGCACTGTCTCCTTATTGTTGATATGCTGATTAATTCATAAGGCCAGTCTCACTGTTGCTTGCTTCCTGGGATACTTTTCTCAACACAACCTGAATTAACAGCGAGCTTAGCATTTTTGCTACTGAAAATTTAACAAGGAATGGATTACTGACCTGCTTGTTTTGGAATATCATACTTTGTTTAAAAATTATAATATATTTATCCAAACAAAAATTGAACTAAATGTGCCAATTGGCTATTAGTCTGCTAAAACTTCCATAAACAATAGTGTCTGTGCTTTCAAAGGTAAAATGATATGGCCAGTCGAGCAGTTTCCCTTGTGAAAGTACTTTTGGGACTGCAGATTTTAAGTGTTCAGTATCATGCTGAGGAATACCAGACAAAAGCTACACACATTCAATTATTGTCATGTTGAAATATTTGCCATTTTCATTTGTAATTTGAGGAATAACTGATTTTTTTTATTGTGGTCAACCTGTTAATAATAAATAATTAATGAATCTCATCCTACTGCAGTGGCCAATAAATTAATGTTGTCTTTTCCACATATTGAATTATCTCTATTGAAACTATGCCAACTATTCTCTCCAATTCCCTTAATATAATAATTCGAACTCTGTCTTTGAGAAGTAGGGAAACTTCAGTTTGTTTAGATTAGAGTGGTGCTGGAAAAGCACAGCAGGTCAGGCATCATCTGAGGAGCAAGAAAATCGACGTTTCGGGCAAAAGCCCTTCATTAGGAATGGAGGACTTTTGCCCAAAATGTCAATTTTCCTGCTCCTCAGATGCTGCCTGACCTGCTGTGCTTTTCCAGCACCACTCTAATCTAAACTCTGGTTTTCAGCATCTGCAGTCCTCACTTTTGCCAACTTCAGATTGTTACAACTGATTTAAACTTTTCTATAGACGGAACAAAAACTTTCAAATGTTTGCCATACCATAAATTTCAATGTATACACTAATGTGTTTAACAACATTTAACAATCTTCAGGGTGTGATTTATGTACCTGTATGACCATTATTCTCCTACTTGGTGTAAAAGTCACATGGTCATTTAATATCCATATGCCCCAGTATGAGTTTGCCTCCATCAAGGTGTTTCATCCCATCACATAAAAAAGCTGGGTGTGAATATCATTGTATTGAAGAATCCAGTGCACTTTTATTATGACTAGCTATTATGCACAAACATTATATTCTTGAGGCACAACATTCCTGGATTAATGTAAAGTTATTTGTTTATAACAGAGGAATATCATGCCTCATATGTCCGGCGTAACATTGAGTCTGATATCATTATATTTGAATTGAATTCAATTGAATTTATTGTCACGTGTACTGAGGCACAGTGAAAAGTTTAGTTCTGCAAGCAAAACAGGTAGATCACAGAGTTAAATAGCATAGAGAAGTAAATAATAGGTAAACAGCGGCAAAAACAAAAATGCAGGTACAGGTGAACGCTAAGAGTTTGTGAGTCCATTCAGTATTCTAACAACAGTAGGGTAGAAATTGTTTTGAATCCAGCTAGTGCGTGTGTTCAGGCTCCTGTACCTTCTCCCCGATAGTAAGGCTTGTAGAAAAACATTGCCAGGGTGGGATGGATCTTTGAGAATGCTGGCAGCCTTTCCTTGACAGTGGGCCTGGTAGATGGATTCTATAGATGGGAGGTTAGTGTTTGTGATTGTCCGGGCTGAGTTCACTACACTCTATAACCATCTCCGATCTTGAATGGTACAGTTGCCATACCAGGTAGTGATAAATCCAGATAGAATGCTCTTGATGGCACACCTATAAAATTTGGCAAGGGTATTCACCGTCATGCCAAATTTCCTCAGCTGCCTGAGGAAGGCGAGACATTGTTGAGCCTTTGTAACCAGTGCACCCACATGAAGAGTCCAAGAAAGTTTGTTGTGGATGACTACTCCCGGGAGCTTGATGCTCTCCACTCATTCCACCTCTATGCTGTTAATGTGTAGGGGGACATGAGTTACATCCTACTGAAAGTCAATAATGAGTTCCTTGGTTTTGCTGGCATTGAGAGCTAGGTTGTTCTCAGTGCACCATTTTTCCAGGTCTTCCACCTCCTGTCTGTCGTCTGTCTTATCGCCATCTGAGATTCAACCAACTATGATGGTGTCATCAACGAACTTGTAAATAGCATTCGTATGTTATTTGGCGACACAGTCATGGGTATACAGTGAGTTCAGTAGGGGGCTGAGTACACACCCCTGGAGGCTCCAGTGTTGAGTGTTAGTGAGGATGAAATACTATCCCTAATCTTCACTGATTGTGGCCTGTGAGTCAGGAAACTGAGGATCCAGTTGAAGAGAGTGGGGCTTAGTCCAAGAGCACTAAGTTTACTACTACTCATTTGCAGACTGTGATATAAAAATATCATAAGCCTGACCCTTAAATACATTCTTACATATTGACTGTGAGCCATAACACAACATGACCAAACTGATTTTATATTGGTACAATTTTGTTAATTAAAATATTCAGATATATGCGAAACAAAATTAATAACTTGCAATCAATGAGGAAATTTAAAGTTATTGTATCCCATTCCAAAAGTGATAAATTAGGACAATTTTCAATTGTGGAACAGCATCCTTGAAGTATGTGTGACCAATTTAAAACTGTGTACATTCACCTTGTGCCTGGAGCTGGGGCGAAGAATTTCTCGGAGGAGATGCCTGCTGTATGTTTGCAGACACGGGGGGAAACTGAGAAATTCTATCCTTGGGGGTGAGCAGCCCTTCAAATTTTCACTGCAATGAGATACTTCCACTTACTTCAGAGGCAGGGGATTAGGTTCTGATGGTGGGTGGTATGGTGGGGTTTGTTTGAAGAGTACTGGCAGACAGCATTCTGGCACATTCACCAGGATTGTAGCCTGTGGCGTTTCAGGATCTGCCAATCTAAATTTGATGTAATAATATTTGCAATTAAAATTGTAGATGTGGCCCACTTAAAATTGGTCCCAGAATATGGCAATTCAGCTTGAAGTAACATCTGCTTGTGGAAATAAAATGGCTGTGCGAAGTGGATTTTATTATAGAGACACAGTTGTGGATAGCTTCAGAGGGAAACTTTGGAGCCTTATAGAAACCCTACAGTGCAGAAAGAGACCATTTGACCCAGCACTGACCCTTTAAAGAGCATCACATCCAGTCCCCACCTCTCCCTGTAACTCTTCATTTACCATAGCTAAACCACCTAACCCGGACACTATGAGCGATTTAGTATGGCCAATCCACATCTGTGGGAGGAAGCCAGAGCACCCAGGTGAAACCATGCAAATATAGGGAGAGCATATAAACTCCACTCAGATAGTCATCCAAGGCTGGAACTGAACCTGGGTCCTTAGTGCTATGAGGTAGCAGTGCTAACCACTGTGCCACTGAGCTACCCATTCTGTTTTCGGATATAATAATATCCGTATTTTACAAATTAGGGCAGAATTTTCTGCTGCCATAGAATTGTGGGCAATGGCGTGATTGCTGGAAAATATACAATGAAAATGGATGATTCTAATTCCTGAAATCGAGAAATAAAATTCCAATTTTTCTCAAAAATAAAATAAACTGCAGATGCTGAAGATCAGAAACACAAACAAAAATTTCTGGAGAAACTTAGCAGATCTGACAGCACCTGTGGAAAGAAAGCAGAGTTAATGTTCTGAGTCCAGTGGGTCTTCTTCAGAACTGATAGTAACTCAGAAAAGGTGGTACATATGCTGATGACAGGGCGTAAACAGAGTGAATGCTGGGAGTCAAGGGCTATCTCCTCCATACAAAACCCTCAGACTGATGTAGAATGGAGAAAGTGAGGACTTCAGATGCTGGAGATCAGAGTTGAGCGTGTGGTGCTGGAAAAGCACAGCAGGTCAGGCAGCATCCGAGGAGCAGGAGAATCCACGTTTCAGGCAACCTCATCCTTGCCCGAAATGTGGATTCTCCTGCTTCGCAGATGCTGCCTAACCTGCTGTGCTTTTCCAGCGCCATACTCTTTATATAGAATGGAGTCACAACACTGCTGTGAGTGTTGTGGACATAGTGGAACAGACTATAGAGCTCCTTAAGATGAGGTTTAATAGCTCCAGTTGGGCCTTGCAGCATACTTTGGAAAGTGTGTACCTCATAATTGCAGAATGCTGTGCTCCTTATTACTGGAACTAACAAGTTGTTGGGTGGGGTGATACCTTGCAAGTAGATACCTTGCAAGAAATGGGGGATTGAGAGCAATTCTCTGATGATGAAGATAGGACATTCACCAGAAGGGACTTCCAAAAGACCAGATGAAGCAATGCAAAACCTTAAAAGTCCAGTTAAACCTCATTGAAACCTAGTTCCAAGATGAATGAGCTATGTTTGGACTTCCTTTTCATGGTGCAACTTTCTGTTGTTAGATATCAAGCAGCCTCTGGTTGGTACACAATATATGTGTACCTAGTTGCCTTTGTACCCCTTGAATAATTGCATTGACCGATACATATTTTCTAATTCATTCTATGTATGGTGCCTTCAGCTTACCCCATCAAAGTATCTGCAATTTAAAAGTGCTCCTGATCAATGCAGCAGTCTCTGAGACAGGGTGATAACATAGCATGGTGCTGAGGTTTAGTGTTTATCAAGGCTTCCATCAGCACTTGGAATCTGAGTGCTGTACATGACTGGTTCTCATGATAGGTGGCAGATTGGGAGCAATCCTGAGGCACCTCTTTTCATACTTCCATCATCGGTTAGTCTTTAATGTTTCAGGGTTCATTATGCAGCTGAATTGCTCTGAAGTGCTTAAGCATTCTGTTGAACAGTATTTAACCTGTGAGAGGCAGTGCTTTGTGCAACTCCACTTGGCAGGCCAATGAGCCATAAGGGAGAGAGGAGATGCAAACTTCTCATTATGCACCTCCCAGCCAAATATTGTGAACACATTATCATGACTCAATAATTAAAATGTTATTCATTTGTCAACTATAAGTGGATGATTTCTTAGCATATTCTTGAACTTTCAACATGTGCTACCCCACAGAACATTTGCATATCTTGTACACAATGTCAAAAGCTGTAAAGGACTAAGAGACTATAATATGATGTGTTTTACTGACATTTACAATGCATCTTGTAACTCTGCCAATTGTATGAGACATTCTTTCTACATAGAGCAGTGAATGCACATCATGCACGCACTTTGTTCACTAGGTAATAAATACAGTTACTTTCTTATTCCATTTAAGACTGAAAACAAGAATGGAAAGAAGTCCAATAATTTGTGTCAGAGCACTGTAAAACACTGAGTATTTTTGATATAACATTAAGTTAATAACTTTTGATGTGATTTTGCACAGTGACTGACCTAAAAAAATCTCTAAAGCTGCCAAGGCAAATGAAAATATCTTTTTATGGAAAAAAAACTTCAAACCTAAAACTCTCCAGTTCTTAAGCATGTTTTAAAGAGTAGGAAAGCAGCACTCAGTTTCTTGAGTGTTTGCCACACACACTGTTAAATGAGGACTGTTACCAAAAAAAACCTTCTAAAGCTGACAAACATTTTTTTTCATTTTGCAGAATATAAATTTTGTTTCTATCAATGTTTTGAAAGATGTTCTTTTTGGTTTTTGCCATTTTTGAAAGGCTATAAAATAATCTGATTTGATTCACCATCGAAAAGCAAAGAATTTTGCCTATAATGTTTAGATACTGGAAAAGCAAGGATTTTATTGAAGCTTTTACATGCATCATCCCGCATGAATTGAGAATATCTGTGTTTAGTTGTCCAGATCCCACAATTCAGACACGAATGGGCCCCATATCCTGCTTTCAAATTTCTTCTTCCTGTTTGTTTTTCTAAGTGCTGCTAGTTTTGACTGTCTCCCATATTTGTTGCTTAGCAACCTTTTGTGAAAGGCTATGTTTTGGCATTCGCTACTAATTGAAATCAGACATCTGGCTTTAAGAACTCTTCACCAAGTGTACAAACTGCTGCTTGCTGCATCGCGGCACTATGTAGTGGGTAGCTCTGTAACTGTTCATCCAAGTAGTGAAAGATGCGTCACGTTCCTTTAAGTATTAGTGAGTCAGTGAAACCTCAGTCTGAATCTTGCATTCAGTCTAGATCAATCCAAATTGTCCCACAACTTTGACCCAAGAAAAATACATAATGGTTCAAACTTGGAAAGAAACCCTATCATGTATCCCACAGCATTTTACAGTCTGTAATACAAACTGCCCTCCCAAACCCCATGGTGGTATAATGACAGGCTGAGCAACTTGGGTCTATATTCACTGGTAATTAGAAGAATGAGAGGCTATCTCACTGAAGCTTTCAGGGTGGATGTGGAATGATTGTTTCTATTGGTTGGGGCATCCCGTAGATGGAGGTATAGTTTCAGGACAAGGGCTGATCTTTTTGGGCTGAAATAAGGAGAAATTCATTCAAAGTGTTGTGAATCTTTGGAATTCTCTGTTTTAGAGGATTGTGTATTGTCCATTGTTTAAGGCTAGTTTAGACAGATTTGAGTTGAAGGATATGAGATGTGGGCGGAGTTGAAACCCAAGAGCAGATATGATTGTATTGAATGGACAAGGTCCTGCTTCTATTCCTTGTTTTCTTGTAATTGCAGCCAACAGTGAAAAGCAGAATGATTGTTTTGATTTTCAGATTCTTTTCCATGGAGATTGTTGATCTGATGGGGTAGCATTTACTCCTTTACACATTATGCTTGGTTTTTTTACTGGTTACTTTTTCAATGTTTAATGTTTAGTTTTTTTATTTTATTAATTTTTAATTTGCAGGAAGCCCCCCCTTGCAGGAGGTGGCAAGGGGGCAGAATGTACTCTGGATGAGGAACTTTAATGTTTATCACCAAGAGAGGTTCGGCAGCTTCACAACTGGGGCATTGCTGTTAGTGCGACTAGTTTGACCAAGGGGTCTGTTTCCCTGCTGTATGACTCTATAACTCTATGACTGTGTCTGCAGAAGGTAATGAGGGAAGCAACAAGAGGAAAAAAAAATATTTCACTTCACTTCATCCTCACCAATCTGCCTGATGGAGGTGCATCATTCTGTGACTGCACTGGTGGAATAACAGTCCTTGTGGAGACAATGATCCATTTCTTCACATTGACGATGCCATTTATCGTGTTGTGTGAGGCAGTCACTCTGCTAAATGGGACAGACTTCAAACAAATATTGCAACACAAGACAATGCAGCACTCCAACACAAACTGTAACCTCATGGCTTGGCATATTCGCCATTGTACCATTACTGTCAAGCCAAAGGACTAACCCTGGTCCAATGGAGAATGCAGGAGAGCATGCCAGAAACTTAGGTGCCAACCTAGTGAAGCTGCGGAAACAGGATTATTTACATGCTAAGCAGCACAAGTGGCAAGTAATAGATAGATTAGATTCCCTACAGTGCGGAAACAGGCCCTTCAGCCCAACAAGTCCACACTGACCATCCGAGAAGTAACCCACATTACATTTATCCCTGACTAATGCACCTAACACCACAGGCAATTTAGCATGGCCAATTCACCTGATGTGCACATCTTTGGATTGTGGGAGGAAACCAGAGCACCCTGGAAGATGCACACCCAGACACGGGGAGAATGTGCAAATTCCACACAGACAGTCACCTGATGCTGGAATCGAACCTGGGTCCCTGGCGTTGTGAGGCAGCAGTGCTAACCATTGAGCCACAGTGCCACGCCATAGGGCTAAGCAACTTCACAGACAACAGATAAGATCTAAGCTCTGCAGACCTGACACATCCAATCAATTACACAACTTACTGGAAGGTGAGGCTCCACAAATATCTCAATGATGGGGGAGCCCCGAACAACAGTGCAAAAGATAAGGCTGAAGCATTCTTACAGCTTTTAGCCATACGTGCAAAGTGGATGATCCATTTCTGCAGAGGTTCCCAGTGTCACAGATGCCAGGGAGCTTCACCCAATTTGATTCACTCCGCGTCACATCAAAAACAGCCAGAGGCACTGAATGCTGCAAAGGCAATAGGTCCAGACAAGTTCAGCAATAATACAGAAGACTTGTGCTCTAGAACTTGCTGTGTTCCCAATTAAGCTGTTGCACTCCAGTTACAACAATGGCATCCAAATGACTGTGCAAAATCGCCTAGATATGTCCTGTACACAAAAAGCAGGACAATTACAACCACATCAGTCTACTCCATAAAAATCAATAAATTAATGGAATTTGTAATCAATGATGCTATCAAGCAGCACTTGCTTAGCAATAATCAGCTCACAGTCACTTAGTTTGAGGTTTGCCAGGGCGATTCAGCTACTGATTGCAACACAGTCTCTTTCAAAGACAGATAAAACAGCTGAATTCTACAGGGGAAATAAGAGTGGCAGCCTTTTTCACCAAGTGTGGAATCAAGGAACTCTAGTAACCCTAAAATTGGAGTCAATGGAAATCAGGAGGATATCTCTCTGTTAGTTAGAATCCTACCTAGCGCAAAAAGGAAGATGGTTATAGTAATTGGTAGTTAGTCATCTCAGCTCCAACCTTTCTGCAAGAATTCCTTTGAGTACTTAAACACTGATGATTTTCCTGCTCCTTGGATGCTGCCTGAACTGCTGTGCTTTTCCAGCACCACTCTAATCTAGAGTCTTCCTTAGAGTAGTGTCCTAGATCTGCTTCATCACCAATCTTTCCTCTAACATAAGGTCAGAAATAGGGATATTTGCTGATAATTGCACAATGTTCAAAACCGATTGTGACTCCTCAGATACTGAGGCAGTCCATTGCAAAGTGCAGCAAGACCTGGACACTATTCATGTTCATTCTGACAAGTGCCAAGTAATGATTAGATCAAACAAGAGACAAGCAATGACCCTTTCCAATGGGAGCAAATCTAACCATCACCCCTTGACATTCAATGGCATCACCATAACTGAATCAGCCACTAACAACATCCTAAGGGTTACCATTTACTAGTAGGTGGTTTGCACAGGCATTATAAATACAGTAGCTACAACAGTAAGTCAGAGGCTAGGAATTCTGCAGTAAGAACTCATCCTCTGACTCGTCAGGGATTGTCCATCACCTACATGGCAGAAGTCAGGAGTGAGAATATTCCTCACTTGCCTGGATGAGTGGAGCTCCAGCAATACTCAAGAAGCTTTACATCATCTATGACAAAACAACTTGCTTGGTTGACATCCCATTAACAAAAATCGACTTCATCCACCATTGACACCCAGTAGCAGCAGTGTGTACTGATGATCTGCAGAAATTCACCAAAGTTCCTGAGACATCATCTTCCTAACCCATGACTACTACCATCCTGAAGGACAAGGGTACATGGGAATATCATTGCCTGCAAGTTTCTTTCCAAGGTACTTGCCATCCTGAGTTGGAAATATATTGCTGTTCTTTCAGTGGAACTCCCTCCTTATCTTTTGGGTCTACTTCCAGAAAATAGACGTCAGACATTCAAGAAGGCAGCTCACCACTGCCTACTTGAGGACAACTAGTGTTGAGCAATAAATACTGGCCCAGCCAGTGATGCCCCATACCATGAATGAATTAGAAAAAATACTTTTAATTTATATTGATGGTCGCAGTCTCAGAATAAGGGATTTCTCATTTTGGACTGAAATGAGGAGAAATCTCTTGACTTGAAAATGTTTGGAAGTCCCACCTTTAGAGGGCAATGGACATTGAGTAACTGAATAGATTATAGACTGAGAGATATAGTTGTTTGGATATTTAGGGAGTCAAGGAATATAGGGAGTGTGAGAGAAGATGGTGTTGCAGTGGGTTTCCTCCGGGTGCTCTGGTTTCCAAAGATATGTAGGTGATGTGAATTGGCCATGCTAAATTGCCTATGGTGTTCATGGATGTATAGAATAATGTGCATTAGTCAGGGTAAATGTAGAGTAAGAGGGTAGGGGAATGGGTCTGGGTGGGATACTGTTCGGAGGCTTGGTGTGGACTTGTTGGGCCATATGGTTTGTTTCCACACTGTAGGGATTCTATGAATTCTATGAAAAAAAGATAGGTCATTATCTTTCTGAATAGTGGAATTGGTTTGAAGGACTTAAAAACCTACTCTTTTTACTTCTAATGTGTTTTTAAAACATTTATTCATGGGATGTCGGCATACCTTGCTAGGCCAGCATTTATTGCCCATCCCCTATTACTCAATGCATAGTTGAACGCCAACCACATTGCTGTGGTTCTGAAATTACAGGTAGTCCAGACAAGGTAAGAATGGCAGTTTCCTTCCCTAAAGATATGGCATTAGTGAACCAGATAGGTTTCAACAACAACCGGCAATATTTTTGTGATCTATTAGGCTAGCTTTTCTTTATTCCAACATGTTAAAATTCAAATTCAAATTGCATCATGTGCCTCAGTGGGATTTGAATTGATGACCACAGAACATGAGCTTGGGGTTCTGGGTTATTAGCCCAATGTTATCACTGTTACCCTGCAGTTTTCCTTAATGTTCTTATGTACATGCTAATATTGTAGGTCTGGTTAGCACCCCTCTCTGTGCCTTTTGTAAAGCCTCTATCTCCTGGAGAGAGTCAAACTTACATTGATATTAGCTCACTGATATTGTACTATTGTGCTTCTTGTACTATTGATAATGGGGATGGATGGGTTGGTTATTAATGGCCAGGATTGGAGGTCCCAGAATGATGGTTAATTCCACCAACATGTTGACCTCAATCACAGACATTGTATAAGAATAATTTTGCAAGGCTACGCCTGCCCTGAACATCAAGAACTCATTTGAAGAAAGCACACATGGGTCAGAGATAATTCTGCAATAATTCTGCACTCCGGCCCAGTGAGTTTACTGTTGAGAGTGCAACTTTCCTAAATGATCCCTTTTGTCAACATTTCTGCCTGTGATATATTTACAATCCAAGCAGGATTCATTAGCATCCATTTCTTTTTGCAGATGTGCTGTAAAAATACAATAATAATGTTTGATATCCTGGAGGAATTGGTTTTAGGAGACTCCTCGCAAAGCTAAAAAGCATTTATTTCACAACATTCATCATTCCTAAAATTTTGTTGATGTTGATCTGTATTTTTTAAGAACTGTGTTCACATTTCTCTAAAGTACACAAATATACCCTTTCCAATTTTTGCATTAATGAAATCACCTGTACACCTTCTCAGCTGTACAAGGTCTGATATGGTTAAACCAACTTTACTCAGTTTGTGGAGAAAGCTGTTTGAGAAGTAGCAGTGAGAGCACTCTTCACCACCAGACTAAAATGGAAGATTTTTCTGGGATTATTTGATGCAAGTACATTCAACACTTCCTTCAGAATCTATGTTTACTGATTACAGTGTAAACCTTCACATTTTCTAGAGGTGGCAAGAGAAACAAACATGCATTATGTGTACTGAGCAGTTTATATTCTCGGAAGAAACAAAGAACTGTAATTTTCCTTTCATTTTACTTTGGTGCAGAAATGCTGCTCCAGCCCTGTAAAAGTTCATTTCCTGTGTAGGCCGCATTTCCCTTGTGGATATAGTCTGAAGCAGGGACTGAACCATTGTAAACCTCTGCCACCCCAAACTGAGGCCTCAAGATCTCAGCTTCACTGGCGGAAGTTGTTATTCACAAGTTTCTCTTTTAGTTTACTTTCTCTGGAGTTACAGACAAAACATCCATCCAATTGAAGTCTGTAAGAGAAGTGTAAATTCAACAACAGGCAATGTGGTTTCATGGAATTGATGAGATACTTCTGGAGGGTGTTTGAATGATAGTTTTCCAATTCTGCACAACATTTGAACATATGTAAAATTGTTAAATTGCCAATTGCATGACAAATGAAAATATAGTGTGTTAAGTGTTAAGTGTGTTGAGTTTCTCTCGCACTTTGTTTCCTTTCAAATCTTATTGGAGTCTGAACAACATGGCCTATGGCAGGATTTATAGTAAAATCAGTCAAGAAGTCCAGCGAGGTTGAATTTGACATCAGGATCACGGTGAAGGGCTTCTGCCAAGGGGCAAGACGCATTTCTGGTGAGGCAAGGTGCAGTTTACAAGGAGACCCCATGTTGCTCAGCACCAAATATTGGCATCTGTCATTTGCCAACTCCTCACGACCATCAGGACTCCTTTCTAATCCACTTGCTGGCCACTAAGATGTGCATTGTAGGGCTACAGCAATGCCTGGACTGTGCTCACTCATAAAGCACCTACCTGTGAGCTCAAGATTCCACACCATCCTTCGCTTTGTTGAGCCCTGTCTGCTCACATGTTGGTACTTCAGCCACAGTCAAAGATTATCAGTATTGCCCTATTGATATGCTCTTTGGCATAGCCAGACTGCTACTCTTCAGGCATCTGTCTGGGGCTGTGGTGATAACCTACAGCTTCCTGCACAGCAAACAAGTTGCACATCTAGGCAAAAGTGAGGACTGCAGATGCTGGAAACCAGAGTTTAGATCAGAGTGGTGCTGGAAAAGTACAGCAGGTCAGGCAGCATCCGAGGAGCAGGAAAATCAACGTTTCAGGCAAAAGCCCTTCATCAGGAAAGATTGCACATCTATTCTGTTAACCAGGCCCCAAAGGAAACTTAGATCAGAGTGGTGCTGGAAAAGTACAGCAGGTCAGGCAGCATCCGAGGAGCAGGAAAATCAACATTTCAGGCAAAAGCTTTTCCAGCAATACATTTTCAGCGCTATTCTCTTAACCAGCCATGTCAGAAAGAGGGAGGAAGCTGACATTCCCAGTAACTCTCTTACCGGCCGCATGGGACGCAGCAGCAATGTCCAGAACCAGAGGTCTGTGCTCCAATCGGTGTGCTGATGTTGAGTGCTGTGTGTGAACATCAGAATGGCAGCCACGTGTTCAGTCAGGCAGCCTTGAGGGAATGTTGGAGAGGTTTAGTCCTCAGCACAGTCGGTTGGGGAGAGGGTGGTGCTGTCAATCAGAGGATTCTGATACCATCTGTCAGGGACACAGCTCACACATAATCCACAGTTGGTTATTACTTAGGATGCTCACCATCAGAGGATCTCTCCAAATTCAGTCTAGAAACTAGGGGCAGTGATCAGTCCAGTATGGCCAGCAGCAGCAGTCAGAGAAACTGAGTATTGTCAGTCAGAGACCAACTTGGTATTTACAGGGGAAACTCAGAGAAGCAGGGTAGGCATCATTATGGTCTAATTTTAGGGCAGGTAGGACTTTTAGAGGAGAAATTCAATGTGATGTGTCTCCAAATCGAGGGGAATGGGTGGAAATGAGCTGTTGGGATAATGCAAGGTAAAAGGGGAGATGGAGGCTCTGAGAAGAGGTAGGGGAGTAGCTGGTGCTGAAGGGGTACATCATGAGTTGTCTTCCCTGACATCACTTACTATTTTCTAGAGGCACAATGCAGCTGACAGTTGATTCAGTCAATGCCCAGGGTGGGTGGAATTAGTGTCACTTTGAAGGGGTTACATTTCATTTGCAATTTTTTTTATACATATACAATGCAGACAGAGTGAATGTGGATATGTGTCCATTGTTGGAAAATTGCACTGTGCCGTTGGTTCTGACAAAACAGCATTGTCACCTCAGTGATGCAAGAGTTAGAGTCAATAACCTAAGAGGAGATGAATACTGGGTGAAACGTGACAACATCTCTTGAATTTCCAAGGGTGCTATGTGATGAGGGGACATTATTGCATCATGTGACATGTAGAGGTGAAGATTGATGTTTATTTTTAAATTTATTCACAGATGAGCGTGTCACTGGCTAGTCCATCCCTAATTACTCAGAGGACAGTTAAGAGACAACCACTTTGCTGTGGGTCTGGAGTCACATGTAGGCCAGACCAGGTATGGATGGCAATTTCCTTCTCTGAAGGACATGAATGAACCAGATAGATTTTTCCGACAATCGACGATGGACTCATGGTCATCACGAAGCTGTTAATTCCAGATATTTTTATCGAATTCAAACTATACCATCTGCTGTGGCAGGATTTGAACCTGGATCCTCAGAACATTGGCTGGGAGCAGCAGTAATAACACTTGGCCATTGTCTCATCTAGCAGGCTTGAAGGGCCAAATGGTCTGCACCTACTCCTATAGTATATATTACTGTGAAAGTAATGGAATGTGGGACGGTTGATGTGGGTGTTGGGCGGGAAGGGGGTCAGAGCATGGCAGGCACTCCCTTTTTGGATGTAATGTCTTTGTCACTCAGCCAGTATCTTCACCAAGTTGGTGCACATTCTGCGACCAACGCTGTGGTGGAGTAGATGATAGGGCTGTTGCAGATGTGATTCTACAGCTTGGAGCTGTTTAGAGGGGTCCTGCAATATCATCGAGATGAGTGTACCAATCCATTCTGATGTGCTGTGCTCTGCACATTCGAAGCAGGCAACAAGATAATGTGATAGGTGTTGAGGAACCCAGGGAATGGGAGCAGTATTTCAAGGAGAGGGAAGAGGATCTTCTGCTGGAGGAAGCTTTTCTTGTGAATGACAAAACTCATTTGCATTGGGCACTTTAAGGCAGACAGGACCAGATTGATACCAAGTTCCATTAGATGCTAGCTGGATGCAAAATACCATTGTGGACTGTCAATGTCATTTGTTGGTGTGAACTGCAGCTTCTATTCAGGTCCTTTATATAACCCTTCACTGGATGTCAATGAAAGCTCATAGTTGGACTTGTCTGAATGCTTGCCTGTTTGTGATGTTCTCCTGCTGGGTAATCACAAGATATGGGTGACTACTGGGGATTGAGGAAAGAATTTCAGGGACTCACAAAGAGTGTTTAGATAGGATGGAGCTAAAGATAGATGAAGTGTGTGGCCTATTGGCTAAATCGTGACGAAGGTGAGAGAGTGAGGGAATCATGTGAAAGGGAGTGTCAGCCATGGCACTATGTGCCAAGGGCAGAGTGACTTTGTAGCTGCTTTGCCATTGTGCTGCCGGTGAGGTACAATGCAGGATTGCCCATACCTGTCCGGTTGCAGGAAAGCCTCTCAAAAATGGTGAGAGTGTAAGAGATGCCAGTCTCTCAGCAGATATTTCACTGTGATGAGGCTGCTCCTTTAACAAGGGTATGTTGTCCTTGCTTTCTTTTTCAGAGAGGTCATAAAAGACACAGACTCTGAAAAATATAAGATTGAAGGGTTTTAGGGTCAGTTTGATTATAGCGAACAGATACTGCCTCAGGCAGGAGGCTTTCAAGTTTTTTTTGTAGAAAAAAAACACTTGTACAATGAAAGGAGAGTGGCCAGTTCTCCCAGCTTGTCTTTGGTTTGATTGATTTTGGCAGTCTGGCTATTCACTGAAAGCAGTCAGGGCAGGTGTGAAGCTGCTGGACCCAAAGAAGCATGTCCATGCTGATCCTCCTCTCTCTCTAATATCTCTCCTGTAAGACCCTGTGTTTGATTTTACCTTTTGTGACAAGGGCTGTTTATGGGGATGGTTGCAAGCATTTGGAACAGCATCATTAAGTTGAGATAGTCTATTGGGTTTTTGGATAGGCTATGTTATTCGGCATCATGATTTCTTTTGTTTTATTCATTTGGTAATCTTGTAAATAAATTCTGTTTTGTTTCAAACTAAAACTTGGTTTGGTCAACTGCATCACACCTGGACTATCCACTGTACACCTGCTTAAAACAACTAGCAAAGTTAGAGTCTGTGCCACTTTCTTGAGATGTTTTGAGGTTATCTGGCCTGGTTCATAACATCCACCCTCGGTAGACTGTTTGTGTGGTGTTTGCACATTCTCCCCTTATCTGCGTGGGTTTCCTCCAGGTGCTCTGGTTTCCTCCCACAATCCAAAGACATGCAGATTAGTGGATTGGCCATGGAAAATGCAGGTGAGGGGGATAGGTTTTGGGGAGTGGGTCTGGATGGGATGGTCTTCATAGGGTCGGTGTGGACTTGATGGCCCAAATGGCCTTTTTCTGCACTATAGGGATTCTATTTTTCTATATTCACTGTGTGGCAAGATAATCTGGGAATGGTGCTTAATGTGACTGTGATGGAATTGGATGTAAGAGATACCATGGGCAGGGTAGGTAACTATTGAGCCATGTTTGGTAAGATGCAGCAAGAAATATTGTTGGCGTATGTGCAAGAATCCCCTCACACACTCAACACAACTCACATTTAGGCAAAAAAACGTAATATTCAGCCCAAAAAAACATGTTCGCCTAAATGTTGTTCAGACTAAGTGCATTATGCACATTCAATTTTCTGGGGAATGCCTGCATGAAATGTTCTGAAGTTAACTGTGTAAGTTATTTTGAAAATCTTTGTTACATAAAATCCTCTTTCCATGTACTTTCAAGAATTGAAGGAGGCACAACCAAAACATACTTCTCAAATACTCAATAAATTAGTAAAACCTGTAAAAATTTGTAAAGAGCCTTTGGGAAATTTGATGACAAATCTGCTTTTTGAAATTTTTTGTTGGACTGAATTAGTGAATACTTTACACTATTTGGAAATCTGTATTAATTGATATTACATTGATTAATTGGTTACTATCTTTATTAAAATAGTGTACAGAGGAAAGTCATACAAATGAAGCTCGTATTTCATGAGCTGCGATAAAATTTGTAACAGGGTGCTAATCAAATGTTCCACTTGAGTGATATCTTTTATGGAAAGAATAAGATGCTACATTTTCTAAATTTGTTCATGGAGTCCAGGTGTTACTGGCTGGGCCAGCATTGATTGCTATCTCTAATTGACCTTCGACGTTTTCAGAAGGCCATTTCAGAGTCAACCACCTTGCTGCAGGTCTAAAGTCACATGCAAGCCAGAACAGGTAAGGATAGCAGATTTCCTTACCGAAAGGAAGGACATGAACCAGATGGGGTTGTAACACAATCAACAATGGTTGCTAGCTTTTTTCATTCCTGATTTAATTGAAATTTGCAAGTACTACAATAAGGTGCCTACCTTAACCATCCAGTTTAAATTGTAACTGAATTTAGCCTGTCAATTACATTACTTTGCTATTTGTATTGATGAGGAATTATCCACCTCTATTCCTTATTCGATTAAGTTGCTTGCATAGGCTTGTATCAGTCTTTTCTTGATGCCCATTTTTCTCTAACAGAGGGAGTGGAGACTCATATTTGGGAAAGAAATTAATAAGCTTGATATTATTGAATCCGCAAAGCAATCTAGAAGAAAACAGAAATGATAAAAGGAAGAAATAACTTTTTAAATTGGTTTACCACAATTACTAAATGTAAAATGAAGTCTTATGGAACCAACATTAAGGTTTGTCTGCTGTAACTAAAATTTCAATTGAAACAAGCTAATCTGTCAGTAGACAGAAGCTGAGTTGACAGTGGATCATAGTCAACTGAGTTGACTATGACTCAGGAGAATTTTGTTTAACAAATGGTCTCAGGAAGTGTAATTCATGCCAGAATATTTCAGTTCAACTGTCATTATTAATGTGGAACAGTGAATAATCTGATCATCCTTTTTCATATTATCTCACACATTTATTCTAATTGTAATTATTCGTATTCTAAACCGCACTGTGGAGTGGGCCAAGCATGTGATTGGCTACACAGAACACTTTGAACCATCTGAAGTCGCTGTGTATCTGATTTGATTTTTGGTGAGGATTCTACATTATGGTGCAACTGTCCATTTTGCCAAAGATTGAATAAACAGTTTTTAAATCCAGCAAAGAACCATTCAATTCTGATAATCTTGATTCACACAAAAGCGAACAGCATCTTCTTTGCTTGTTCCTTTACCAAATCCCTTATGATTTGGAATATAAACTAAGGCTTCGATGTAATATTTAATCTTGATGAGATCTCCATTGCCTGTCTGACATTCTTCAATGAGTCATACAGTCCTGTTATCCTAACATTTTTTCCATCATTAAGAGTTATTCTCATTAGATCATAGATAATCAAATGTGTATATGTGAAAGCTATTGCAAGAGAACAAATGTTTAAGATCTCCTTTGAGTATTCTATTCTGGTAGTTAGCTATTCTTGTTCTAGTTACAGAATGTATGCTGTTCACAGACAGATGGTTTCTGCAAAAACTTGTCAAATGTTCACCATTTATCAAGTAATAGGAATGAAGGCCACTGAGATTCCAGGTCTAAGATGTAGACTTCTAACAGAATGGTATACAGTTAATGAATCCCAAGGCTATTGCTGCAGATTATTTGCTCGACAAGCCTTCATAGTTGAAGTTTTCATATTGTGTCAGCATTCCTGAAATAGGATGAGGTGGCCATCCATGGTTCCTTTGGAAAGCTTGGTTTTCTGATGACTAAACAAGAACACACTAAGAAAAAAAATTAGGAATTTCCATATTTTCACTTGTTTACTAAAATATCAAGTCATGATGCCAATTATTCATGATAGAGAGCAAACATTGTGCTTACAGTTGAGATAGCACATGTATAAACTGAAGCACTTCTCAGTCGGATGCAGCAAAACCTATTGTTTTCTATCTAGCTTTTCCATTAGAAATAGAAGTCGGGCTGTGAACCGCTGAACTTAGATTTTTCTTGCTGGAACTACAATTGTCCTATACCTTCCTGACCACAGGTGATTTCCTTTGTCCTTTTCATGTATTGTGTGCAAAACATGCACACACATACACACACATCTCTGAGGTTACGGTCCCTATTGCAAGGATCAAGGGACATTGCATTTCCTTGAAGATGATATTTTCATATGTTAGTTTGGCACTTCAAAATGTTTTCAAAAGATTTTTGCTTCCGAGTCAGACATCACATACTTGGAATTTCCCATTTTTCCACGTGACATGACCCAAGTGATAGGGTCTTTGTTCTGCAGTGTCTGCTGCAGGTCAGAGTCTGAGGCAGTGCCCCTGGATGCAGATTGGAATTGGACAGAGGGGGTGCCATGCGCTAAGGCAAACTATTTTAAATGTCTACCATGGTTTGCTGGGACATTGTTGCATTTTTTTTCTTAAACATGAGACCTCAAGTCCTCCCCACTTGCACCTCCTCACCCCACACCCATTTGCCACACTCATCATGATATCTCAAATGGATACACAGTTTGAACCCTCAATGGTTCATCATATGCTCCATGCCAATCCATATCCCCACCAACATTACCCCTTATAACCACTTCGACGTAGCATCAATTCATAACCTCTATCCATCCTCATTGGTCTTCATAGACTATATGCAATCTTAATGACAATCCATGAACTACATCCTGCCCTTATGCCCTCCATGCCATTTTACCTAGGATCTACCATGGGTGACTCTCAGGAACCAGTCTAAGGTTAATAGATATTTAAAACTTATTTAAAGAACTCACTTGTTTTTATTTTAAGTCCCATTCATACAACTTGAAACTCCCATTAAAAAAATTTAAATCCACTCAAACACTTAATTTCTTTCAAAGCAAAATGACTTATTTTCATAAACCCACATCAGAAACCTTTAGTAACCTTTGATCTATCAACAAAACTGTGAATTTTATAGCAATATCTGGCCCCGCTGTAAATATTATGGCTTAATGCAAGTAACCAAACATTAATAATACTTCGATGATAACTCTTAGGATTTTGTCAAGAATCAACAACTGACAATTCTTAAGCAGGTTTATTAGCTCTCACAGATCCAGGCAGATAGCTTTTTTCAACTTGTAAATGGCTAGCCATTTAAATAACGTAGCAGTTCCACAGGCCATTATCTGTCCATTCATGGCATTTACAGTTTCTTTAAAGGTTTATTACTTCCACAATGCCAGGTATAACTATTGCTCCAGTGAAAATGGTGTCTCTTTGAACTCAGAACAAGACAAGAAATTACCGAGGTACCTTTGTACCTAAGATAGGGTTCAAACTGTGTATCCATTTGAGATATCATGATGAGTGTGGCAAATGGGTGTGGGGTGAGGAGGTGCAAGTGGGGAGAACTTGAGGTCTCATGTTTAAGAAACAAAATGCAACAATGTCCCAGCAAACCATGGTAGACATTTAAAATAGTTTGCCTTAGCGCATGGCACCCCCTCTGTCCAATTCCAATCCATGCTGTGTGTGGTGACATTATGCACTTTTCACCATACTTCATTGAAGAAAGGATAGGGAAGGTGATTCAGGAGATGAGTGACAGTAATAGGGTGGTTGTTATGGGGGACTTTAACTTTCCTGATATTGATTGGGAAAGCTATAGCTCAAGTTCGTTAGATGGGTCAGTGTTTGTTCAATGTGTGCAGGAGAGTTTCCTGACACAATATGTAGACAGGCCAACAAGAGGTGAGGCCATACTGGATTTGGTTCTGGGTAACGAACCAGGCCAGGTGTTAGAATTAGAGGTAGGTGAGCACTTTGGGGATAGTGACCATAATTCGGTGACTTTTACACTCGTGATGGAGAGGGATAAGTGTGTACTACAGGGCAAGAATTATAGCTGGGGTAAGGGAAATTATGACGCGGTGAGGCATGACCTAGGATGTGTGGCTTGGAAAAGTAAGCTTCAAGACAAGGGCGTAACTGATATGTGGAGCTTGTTCAAGGAGCAAATATTGAGTGTCCTTGATAATTATGTACCTGTCAGGCAAGGAGGAAAGGGTCGTGCGAGGGAGCCGTGGTTTAATAAGGAATTGGAATCCCTTGTTAAATGGAAGAGGGCAGC
>NC_057716.1:438390-445706 GCF_004010195.1 Chiloscyllium plagiosum | reverse complement strand
CTTAAACATTTATGCAGCTAAAGGGAATGTTGGTTAAAGATACCGTAGTTAGTGCTTATTTTATTCCAGGCACACCAGCCTAGGAGCACATCCTTCCTGTATCTATCCTCTCGAGCTCTTGAAGATTTTTGTTCATTTGAAGTGTTTCATGTTTAGATACTCCAGAGAAGACAGCTTCAAGCTCCTCAATCTCTCCTGCCAGGGCAATGCTGCTGTTAGTATTCAATTCACTGGTGCATGTTACTGGCTGCTTCGTGGACTGGAACTGACAATTGAGACTGAAAGGTTACTGTATAAAATATCTTCAATGTTATTGCCAGACGTGAGTGGTTTTAGGAAAATGACCTTGACTTACGGGCATTGAGTGTCAGAGCACTTCCTGTTGTGGGGCATCCTGTTTAGATTCAATCTATTGATATCTATTAGAACTGACTTGCAGTGGCTCAAAGTGGTCAGAGCATTATGGCTGTCATCGAAGCTGGTAACAAACTTCCCATGGTTTCAAAATCGTAAATGATAGAGTAGGTACGAGGTCTGATGACACTGTTGGAGTACTGATGTTGTTGTTAATCACATTAACTCGGCAGGAGTTGACTGAATTTATATTGTCTCTTTCTGAATCTCAAGATGTCTCTCTGGGCAATATGTCTCCAATAAACAGCAATGTGACAATGCACAGGGATCATCTGTTTTGATTTAAATTGGAGTCCAGCCTTGGTCAACAGCCAGTGTGGAGTTTGCACATTCCCCTATGATTGTGTGGGCCCCCTCCAGGTGCTCTGGTTTCCTTGCACAGTTCAAATATTTGTGGGTTAGGTGGGTCATTTGTGCGAAATTGTCCACAGTGTCCAGGATTGTGCAGAATAGGTGGATCAGCCATGGGAAATGCAGTGGTACAAGGATGGAGTGCTCCAGGTGGGATGCTCTTTGGATGGTTGGTGGGGTTTGATGGGTCAATTCTCTCATGCCACACTGTTGGGATTCTATTCTATGATTGAGGATAAAGGCTATTCTATGATTGAGGATAAAGCAGGGTGTCCTTGGAGAAGGAGCATGTGGTATGTATCAATGCTCTCGATGCCTTTAGATGGGGTACTGGGCTAATGGTCGGATACTTGGTAGTGTGGATGAGCAGAGGGATCTTGGTGTCCATGTACACAGATCTCTGAAAGTTGCCACCCAGGTAAATAGTGCGGTGAGAGAGGCATATGGCGTACTGGCTTTTATTGGTAGAGGAATTGAGTTCCGGAGTCCTGAGGTCATGTTGCAGTTGTATAAGACTCTGGTGCGTCCGCATCTGGAGTATTGTGTGCAGTTTTTGTCGCCATACTATAGGAAGGATGTGGTGGCACTGGAACGGGTGCAGAGGAGGTTTACTAGGATGTTGCCTGGTATGGTAGGAAGTTCGTATGAGGAAAGGCTGAGGCACTTGGGGTTGTTTTCAATGGTGTAAAGAAGGTTTAGGGGTGACTTGATGATTAGGGGTTTAGATAGGGTTGACCATGAGAACCTTTTTCCACGTATGGAGTCAGCTATTACGAGGGGGCATAGCTTTAAATTAAGGGGGGGTAGATATAGGACTGAAGTTGGGGTAGGTTCTTCACTCAGCGAGTCGTAAGTTCATGGAATGCCCTGCCAGTAGCAGTGGTGGACTCTCCCTCTTTATGGGCATTTAAGCGGGCATTGGATAGGTATATGGAGGATAGTGGGTTAGTATAGGTTAGGTGGGCTTGGATCGGCGCAACATCGAGGGCCAAAGGGCCTGTACTGCGCTGTATTCTTCTATGTTCTATGTTCTATGTTCAGTACTTGAGTACTCGTGACAATAAATCTAAATCTAGAACCATGATTGAAAGGATGAAATTCGCAGCCAAACTTTACTCCAGTCAGTTTGTGGAGCACAATACTATATCAGAATTGATTGCTCCTCTGGCCCACTTATTGCTCACTATCTCCCACTCACTGACCCTTCTATGTTCTATGTTCAGTACTTGAGTACTCGTGACAATAAATCTAAATCTAGAACCATGATTGAAAGGATGAAATTCGCAGCCAAACTTTACTCCAGTCAGTTTGTGGAGCACAATACTATATCAGAATTGATTGCTCCTCTGGCCCACTTATTGCTCACTATCTCCCACTCACTGACCCTTCTGTATGCTGTTTCTCACCCATCACTTTTTTTCTCCCTGATACTTTTACTTACAGCTTCCTTCCCAAGCACTGCCTCCCTCCTGCTTCCTCTTCATGGCTTCTCTCAGGTAATTATTTTCAGATTTTTATTAAATTCAATTTTCACCATTTATTATGGTGGGATTTGAGCCCTTGTCCCCAGAATGTTAATCTGGAACTATGTATCACTTGTCCAGCAATAGTACAATTACACCACTGCCTTCCTGATTATCTATTAAAGATAGAAAGGCTTCTTGTTTGTAGTGTGCAGTTCCCATTAATAACCACTAACTCAGTTTTAAAAAATATAACATTGGTCTGTGCTGTATCAGCTAATCACAGCTGAAGTCTTGATAGGAACAGGATAAGATCAAGTCTGGATCCTGGTCTGGGGAGGAAACAAAAATGACCATTGCTTCCCTTTGAAATTAGAATTTAAAAGTTACAGCCCATAAGGCAAAAATAAATAATCACTTCAATGTTAGTCTTGAGGTTGTCACCAGACTAGTTGCACTTATAGAGACAATTTTTTTAAAATTGCAATCTGTCCTTTTCTCAGATTGCTATAGTAGAGTCATACAGCACAGAAACAGACCCTTCGGTCCTACCAGTCCATGCCAAACATAATCCCAAACTAAACTAGTCCCACCTACCCACTCCTGGCTAACATCCCTCCAAACCTTTTCCATTTACTTACCTAAGTGTCTTTTAAATGTTGTAACTGTGCCTGCAATCATCACTTCCTCAGGAAGTTCATTCCATAAGCGAACCAGCCTCTGTATAAAATATTTGAACCTCATGTTTTTTTTAAGTCTCTCTCCTCTCACCTTAAGTATGTGTTCCTTAGAGTTGAAACCCCCATCCTAGGGAAAAGGCACCTACCATTAACCACAACTATACCCCTCATGAGTTTATAAACTTCTGTAAGGTCATCTCTCAGCCTCTTACACTCCAGTCTATCCAGCGTTGCTTTATAGCTTAAGCCTTCCATACTGGCAACAGGAGAAAGTGAGGACTGCAGATGCTGGAGATCAGAGCTGAAAAATGTGTTGCTGGAAAAGCACAGCAGGTCAGGCAGCATCAAAGGAGCAGGAGAATCGACGTTTCGGGCATAAGCCCTTCTTCAGGAAACCTGGCAACATCCTAGTATATCTCATTTGAACCCTCTCTGGCTTGCGAACAGAATTGGACACTGGACACAGTACTTCAGAAGATGTCTCACCAATGTTCTGTACAACTTCAACATGACTTCCCACTCCTATACTCAAACGACTGAGCAATGAAAGCAAGTGCAGTAAATGCCTTTTTAACCATCATGTCTATACGTGGCGCAAACTTCAAAGAATTATTTACCCGAAGCCTTATGTCCCCCTGTTCCACGATACTACCCAAGGTGTAAGTATTAATTGTAGAAGCCTTGCCCCTATTTGTTGTACCAAAATGCAATACCTCATATTAATCCAAATTGAACTCCATCTGTCATTTTTCAGCCCATTAACCTATTTGATCATGATCCTTTGCAATCTTAGAAAACCTTCTTCACTGTCTACTATGTCACCAATTTTGGTGTCAACTGCAAACTTACTGACCATACCTTCTATATTCTCATCCAAGTCATTTATATAAATGACAAACAATAGAGGACCCAGACCAATCCCTGTGGAAACCGCTGGTCACAGGCCTGAGTGCAAAAAGCAGCATTCCACCACCTCTCTCTGTCTCCTGTCATTAAGCCAATTGGCAAGCTCACCCTGAATCCCATTACCAATTAGTATACCATGCGGAACCATGTCAAAGTCTTTCCTAAGGAACAAGTAAACAATGTCTACTGCTCTGCCTTCATTAATCTTTTTGGTAACTTCCTCAAAAAAACTCAATCGAGTTTGTCAGAGACAATTTCCCTCACACAAAACCGTACTGACTACTCCCAGTCAGTTTTTGCCTCTCTAAATGTTTATAACTCCTATCTTTTAGAATCACCTCCAACAATTTACCCACAACTGAAGTCAGACTCACAGGTCTATAGTTTCCCGGATTCTTCTTACAACCTTCCTTAAACATAGACACAATATTAGCCATCCCTCCAGTCAACAAAATTAACTCTTTTTTTTTTCATTTTTAAATTGTCTGTTGAATTCCAACTTGTAAACAAGATTGTACCCAAACTTTCAAAAGGATTACTGACAGAGACATGCTGTTAATGAGTTCTGCAGACCTTCTTGATGTGACTTCCTTTCTGTAACAGACAAACACATGTCCTGGCTCATTTAAACTTGTTTTCCTCAGCGAAGGTCTCAGGTCTTAAATATGTCAACGGACTTCAATTTAATCGACCATATTTTATAACTCCATGACATCATTCAGTGCTCAAGGAAGTAAAGGACTCCCACACTGTGATTGCCATTTTGCTATTTAAACTCCAAACACACATAAAGGTTATTATATGTGCATTCAAATTGATATTGCGATCACACTCCCAACAATAATATTTCTCAATTTGCTAATCAGAAATATTATTTGTCATATCTGGATTCAGAATTCAATTCAAGTTGTGAATGCTTTAATTGGCAAATGCTGTGTTTGAGATGTGTATATGTGGCTAATCCACTGTCAGTTCCAGCAAAAATAATCATGTTTTTCAGGAGGGGATAAAAAAGGTCTAACATATATTCAAATGATAAAACTGAGCTTTAAAACTGATTCTCAAAAATGCAAGAATGTGTACAAAAGAAATTGTGGTCACATTTAAATCTCAAGAGCAATAGGAAAATCTCTGTGAATAAAGATGGGAAAGGATATGTTCTTGTCTTTGCCTCTCTTAACCATGTCAAAGCTCTACATGCAATGTAGAATGGCTCACTAGAGTGGGAATTGTAATTTGGTTTAATGATTTGCATTTTTGGCAATGATTTAACAAAATCTCACCAGGCTGCTTACCTCCTTGGTCTCCAAAACTTGATCTTACATAACATCTGAATGCTTGTGACAAAAATCAATGATGTTATGTCTGCATCCTGGAGGCAGACAGTTTAGTCAGAGAACAGAATGAAATTGGTGCACAACTTATTTTAAATTAAGTCAAAATTTATACGAGTGATTTCAATCTCATAGAGGCTTGTGTGAAGTGGGCTATAGTAACAGATGTGGTAGAACATATAAGAAGCCTGGCAAGGGCTATCTCAATGTTGATCGCAATTCACTGTGCTTTTCAATCATGTTTTGAGTGTCAAGGTGAGATTCTCTTTACAGAGCAGTGAGTTAACGCTTAAACAGAATTATTGCTTATTAATAATCTGATTGACTGTACATCTCACCTCATTAATATGCAGCATTCTGTCTCCTGCCATGAGCAAACACGGAAGTCAGATGGACACCAGATGATGTTAGCTTGCTGCTGGCTGCAAACAACCTTCATATTGATGACAATGCAACAGCATCTCAGGGCACAATCCATGAGTACAGCTGCATGTATCTCTTTTTCACGAACCTTGGCATCCGATAATTGCCAAAACCTCAGGATTCTCATATCATCTTTCCAGTCCAGTTGCACTGTGCTTAGGAAGTTAAGACCCAACACTGCAGGGTGCACTGGCAGCTAGCTTTGAAAGTCTTGCTGGAAGGGCACAGCATGCACAGCTCACGAATTGGACCAAGCTGCATCTCAGGCTCATTGATTAGTGCACACTCACTTAGTGCCAGATCAGATGCACACAGTATTGTTGCCTTGCCTTGCCATGCCTACTGGCACAGTTTCACAATCTGGCAGCTTGCCTTTGATGGGACTTTGGCTCAATCTACCAACTTACTTTCTTCTATGTGTGAGCCAAGTCCTGCGTGTTCTTTAAATGAAGCAATAGGAGAAGATATTCGGTCTCACACTCTTAATTTATTTTAAACAGTAAGTGGATAAAGCATTCAGAGCTCTGGGTCTAAACCTTTCTGTCCCTGACAAACTACAATGTGTGCCAGTTCAAAAAGTGAGACCCCGTTCTGTCCCTGACCCAGTCTTTTATACAATAAAAAACATCATACAAACACTGAGGTAGAATTATCTTCTGATTGGCTATTGATTTGACTCCATTCTCCGCCTCCTCGCATTCCCGGATGTCCGACCCCACGTGACCTTCTTTTGCCCGCGAAACGGAGCATCACGTGACCTCCTCGCACTCTTCCGGGGCGCGAAACGGAACGTCACGTGACCTCCTTCTGCGTGCGTTACACAGCGTCACCACAGGCTTCCGAATGCTGAATACATTTACACTCGCAGCCAGCCTTCTAACGGAGCATCACGTGACCTCCTCGCACTCTTCCGGGGCGCGAAACGGAACGTCACGTGACCGCCTTCTGCGTGCGTTACACAGCGTCACCACAGGCTTCCGAATGCTAAATACATTTACACTCGCAGCCAGCCTTCTATTTTACAAGTAAGCCATATATTTACAAGTCCCCCTTTTGGTCTCATAAAAATGAGACCAACCAACCAACCAGTTCTATACATCACATTCACTCTCCGATGCATAGTCTTCCCTTCTTACCAAAGCCATGGTTTCCGTCTCCATCTGTGACATCTGGTAGGGCGGGGAGCCTTCCCTTCAATTGCTGTAATAATTACCCTGTTCAACAAAGATCTAATACAGGGAATACAACAACATCCACATAACACTAACACAATGATCATACCAACGAGGGACATAAACACAGAGACAATTAATCCTTTCCATTTCCCAAACCATGAGTCAAAAATGCCTCCTAGAGGGTTGTCAATACCAGAATGTTCATGCATTTCTTCAGACAAGGTTCTTAGTCCTTCCAGGGCTCTGGTTACCGAGCAATCGGGTGCCGTATTATTGGGGATAAACGTACAACATTGGATAAACGTACAACACTCCCCCCTTTTCCGTTAACAACATATCTAAGGCTATTCTATTTTGTACTGTCATCAATGAAGTCGCTGCCAATTGTTCAGAGAGTCCCGTCACCGCAACTCTAGTTCTATTAGCTAGCCTAAGTGCATTGTAATGTACATAATTAATTCGGTCAACGTTTTTATTCGGCGTAACTGGGAATAGAACACTGATAATTGGGAGATTCTCAAATCCTGCTGCTATCTGGTCTGCCAATTTATATTCATCAGGTACACCGCG
>NC_057716.1:432798-435394 GCF_004010195.1 Chiloscyllium plagiosum | reverse complement strand
CTGTGTGTTTGTCCCTCGTGGTTAATACTCCTATTAACAGCAGCATAACACTTATACATAAAATAATAACAAATACTCCCAAGCTCGACAGCCTAGGGTAACGTGGGCTGCCAGAGATAGAATACTCCCAAGCTCGACAGCCTAGGGTAACGTGGGCTGCTTACAGAGATAGACATTATATCCTTTACACAACTTTACTTGAAGATCTTGAGAACCTCTCCCCCCCTTTTTCCAGAACTGTCTTCCTGCAAAAGTTAAAAGTTTAGGACCCTTCTACTCTTTTTCTGTTCTTATTTGTACTAGAGTTCTTGTTGGCGGTTCCGTGGCTGCACACTGGCTCCAATGGTACCAGCTTTCTCCTTTCCCCTGTAGTCTGACCGTATGAGATGTCCTCTCCATCACCTTATAAGGTCCTGTCCACCTCGGCTCCGACCACTTCCGTTTGATCACCTTCAACAGGACCCAGTCTGTGGTAGATGGCGCCTGGGTCTGTAGATCCCCCTTTTCCGATCCAACCTGTTTGGAGAAAGCTGACACCAAAGCTGTTAGTTGGTCATAGTAAGGTTTGTACCTTAGAGAGGCTCCTCCTCCCTCTAACATCTGTATTCCAGCTCCTGGTCCTGGGAGCTGCTGCCCTGTTGTTAGCTCATACGGGGTGAACCCTGTGTTAGAGTTTACTGAGCTTCTAATGGACATTAAAGCTAAAAGTAGGGCATCCACCCAGCTTAACTTTGTTTGTGCACACACTTTTCGTATTTTTCCTGCGCCATCCTATATTTACCTGTATTCTGCTTCTCTACAGGTAAGATAGGAGTGTTCCAGGCTGACTGGGAGGGTTCTAGCACCCCTACTGCTAACAATCCTTCAATTGTGTCGGCAATGCCGGCTTCAGCCTCTGGTTTGTGTGAGTATTGTCTCTGCCAAATCGGAGTGTGTTCTATTAAATCAAATGTGATTGGTGTGATGTGTTTGCAGTAACCAACGTCCGTTGAACTTGCTGACCACAAGGTATCTGGTAGAGAGTCAAGCATCAGTGCAGCCTGTGGATGGTCTGTTTTTTCCCTACCATGAAACCTCTCAATCTGCCTATGTTCCAGCAGTACCTTGTCAGTTGTCCTGTACATAATTCTATAGGCTTCCTCTGATGGTGAATATTGTAAACCGGGTAACTGAGTCCACACTCAGTCCGTTAGCGCCATCAAGCGTTTGGACATAGGTCCCAGATCCTTGGCCTGATGTTCAGCATGCACGGCCAATGTGACATAAGGTTTGGTTCTTCAGACATCTCATACCATTCCAACTGTTCTGCAGTTAGTTCAACAACAACACCCACCAGACCTTCTTTCTCTAGCAGAATACAACTGGAGGAAATATCCCATTGAGTCCCTTCTAGGTGCTGATAGAATGCATGCTGATAAATTTTATTATCATCTCTATCATAAGATAAGGTAACATGAAGGGGATCTGCAGGAGGAGCATAGGGATGCAGCATCTGAACCCAGGGTCGCCATTGGTTGTATAAAGACTGTATGCCGTTGTTCTGCCCATTTTCAGGTTCGAGGAGTCCCCAGTATATATCTGCCCAATGCTCTTCTGCCATTGGTGATGTGTCCGGTGATAGCATCATTTGGGATCAAGAGTGAATCATTGTCATAGAACAGTTGACGGAATGGCCATTTGGAAGTCACTAGCAGTCCGTCTGGTCCGCACAGAACCGAGACCCCGCATCTCACCAACAAATCAGGTCCCATCAGATTCACAGGGCATGCAGGTGATGAAATATACTGGTGACGAAAGGTCTGTCCGGCCACCGATGTGATCAGTGGCGATGTCAAAGGCAGATTTTCTGGTTTTACCCGAGAACCCTACTAACTGGACGCTGGAGGATGACATGTTTGACCGCGGTACATCACAAGTGATGGTAGAAAATCTTGCACCCGTGTCAACCAAAAAAGACAGATTCTTGTCCATGACCCTCATTTGCATATAGGGGTCTGCCAACCCCACATGCCCCTGGGTTCTCGGGCCCCATCAATATTCGTACCCCTGCCCTTCCGGCATAGTTTGGGGGTACTGTCCTTGCACCGGGGCTGCAGCTGCATTTGGGACTTGATAAGGCTGAACAGCCTGTTGAAAAGGAGGCTGACTTGCACGGAGATACCGTCCTTGGATCAATCCCTGGCCTCCCTGGGTTTCCCAGAACATGGGACAATCCCTTCTCCAATGCCCGGGTTGGCCATATTCAAAACAGGTGTTGAGTGGCTGACCTCGGAGTCCTCCGCGGCCCCTTCCTCTACCACGCATTCCTCCGGGAACACCTATAGGCCTGCCCCCATAATGGGGGTAGGGTGGCATCCAATCAGGTGTTGGGTCTAAACTCGGCGGGTTGTTTTGTGGCAACGGCCGTTGAACCATCTGATTAGTCGTCTTTTGGGAGGCCTTCTTTGTATCATTATCCTTCCTTCTAGCCTCATCGAGCTGTAACTTCAGCAACTGCACTTGAGCTGACTCGTTGCTCTGTTTATCTTCATCCTGTTTTGTCCTATGGCGCTTCATGTGGTGCGTCAAATGTTTTTCCCACTGTTCTGTAGAACAA
>NC_057716.1:426768-432737 GCF_004010195.1 Chiloscyllium plagiosum | reverse complement strand
CCCACACAGGTGGCATGCTGCGCAAACGGGTCTGAGTCAGGTAATAAGGTGGTCCCTGCAGACGCTTCAATCTGCTGTATTTCCCACATACTCAATTGCTTACCCAACAATGCTCTCCAATCGCCCATAGCTAACTTGTGACCTAGTGTATATTGGCAAAATTTAGTCATCCAGGGCACACCTCCCTCCATGGATGGGGGCATTTTATCCAGGATGCAGTTCGTATCAGTATATGTGAAGGGCTGATAAACATCCCCCAGATAAGAGCCTCTGTAAATTAATGGCATTTGGTGGTGCTGATACTTTATAGGTTGTCGTAATGTGTCTCTTTGACGCAGGTTGTAACTTGGTTCAGGGAGGGGCTTCAGTGGAGGGCCGTGTTCGGTGTGCATTGTCAGTGAGCCTTTCAAAGTGACGGGGTAGGTGTGTGGGTCATCCTCTGTCAGGGATTCTTCGTCCTCAATGTCTGTACTACTTTTAGACTCCTCCCCATCCAATTTCTCTCTATCTCGTTCTTCCCTCAAATCTCTCCTTCTGTCTGAGAACTCATCATCCAATAACTGACCTGAATCATGTAATCTTCCCCTCTTTTCATTCTCAGCACTACACGGTGTCGAGTGAGCATCTGGCTCCTGCACTGCTAAGCATCTCCCCTGTTTTGGCTGTTCTTTGTTTCTGCTGTGCGTCATTATTACCCTGTTTGCTTCCTCCACTTCCTTAACCCTCTGTTCAACTTCTAGTGTTAATTTTTCTACTTTTCTGATGTTTTCTTCTACAGCTTCCGCCAGTCTCTGTTTTACTACGTTGTACTCTCTTGTTCCTATTTCTTGCACATCTAACACCCCTTCTTGAACGTACATAAGTGGCATTTGTATTGCAGGATATGGGGGCGGTGATTGTACCCCAGGATTTAGGATATAATGGTCCTGCATTTTCTGTCTCCTTTGTCAGTTCTATTGTAGAGGTACCACCTACTCTCTTTTGTAATGTTTCTACCACCATACAGGCCAATGTCATGTTATGCAAATAAATCCTCCTCTCTTCTTTCTCCCCGCCTTCTTTTAGATTAGATTAGATTACTTACAGTGTAGAAACAGGCCCTTCGGCCCAACCAGTCCACACCGCCCCGCCGAAGCGCAACCCCTACATGTACCCCTTACCTAATACTACGGGCAATTTAGCATGGCCAATTCACCTGACCTGCACATCTTTGGACTGTGGGAGGAAACCAGAGCACCTGGAGGAAACCCACGCAGACACGGGGAGAACGTGCAAACTCCACACAGTCAGTCGCCTGAGGCGGGAACTGAACCCGGGTCTCTGGCGCTGTGAGGCAGCAGTGCTAACCACTGTGCCACCGTGCCGCCACTTTCTTCTAACTAATATTGACTCTTTCTTTCCCTTCATGTGTCCTTCTACTTCTAATTTAGCTTGCTCTTCTGCTTTTCCTAAAAACAGTGACAATTTCTTCCTCTCCTCATCTTTAGGGACTTTGCCCTGTTGTTGTAATTCGTCCCAAATCTTATCATATTTCTCCATCATTGTTTTTTGTTTGTTCTTTGCAAGCCCATTGACTAACTGACTTCTGGCTTTACCCCACTGCTGTTTTATGGGCAACATTAAATCGGAAGAACACCCTCCATATTCTTCACACTCTTCTAGTGTTAATTTTTCTACTTTTCTGATGCTTTCTTCTACAGCTTCCGCCAGTCTCTGTTTTACTACGTTGTACTCTCTTGTTCCTACTTCTTGCATATCTCCAATTGCAGAACTTCAATATAAACAGGCGTCTGCTCACTTTTTTTTTATGTGGCGCCGCTTGTTGTTGTCATCAAACATCAGTTGTCCGTTGTTTCTATTTTTCTCTCTTTCCGTCACTTCTCCGTCTTCATCACATCGAGGTCACCAATTTGATGGACTTTGGCTCAATCTACCAACTTACTTTCTTCTATGTGTGAGCCAAGTCCTGCGTGTTCTTTTAAATGAAGCAATAGGAGAAGATATTCGGTCTCACACTCTTAATTTATTTTAAACAGTAAGTGGATAAGGCATTCAGAGCTCTGGGTCTAAACCTTTCTGTCCCTGACAAACTACAATGTGTGCCAGTTCAAAAAGTAAGACCCCGTTCTGTCCCTGACCCAGTCTTTTATACAATAAAAAACAACATACAAACACTGAGGTAGAATTATCTTCTGATTGGCTGTTGATCTGACTCCATTCTCCGCCTCCTCGCATTCCCGGATGTCCGACCCCACGTGACCTTCTTTTGCCCGCGAAACGGAGCATCACGTGACCTCCTCGCACTCTTCCGGGGCGCGAAACGGAACGTCACGTGACCGCCCCGCACTCTTCCGGGGCGTGAAACGGAATGTCACGTGACCACCCCGCACTCTTCCAGGGCATGAAACGGAACGTCACGTGACCGCCTTCTGCGGCGTTACACAGCGTCACCACAGGCTTCCGAATGCTGAATACATTTACACTCGCAGCCAGCCTTCTATTTTACAAGTAAGCCATATATTTACACCTTGCTGGTTAGTTGTATTATCTAAAGGGTTTGTATATCTTGCTGGACAGCATCATGCCATATGTCAATGTCACATACTGCATGTGCAGCAAGCAACAGCCATATCTCAAAGTCTTAGGGGAGTGATCCTCACAGAAGATCATGAAGGAGCCCGTCAGTCTGTTGGGTCCCAGCACAGTAAATCATCCTCGGATACCAGTCCAAGGTATGGCTGCAGTCAGGTATCTGGTCAGATATTCTCAATCAGGGGCTCTTTGCTGCTGAACTTCATGGAGTTGGTCACACTCAGACATTGGTTTTTTTGGTGTTCAATCTGGGGCTGTGGTTAATGCGTTTGGGAGATGCACAGCCATCAGTTAGGGATCTGAGTACTTCTTGCTTAGGGCTGGTCAGTTGTGTTACTCAAGGGGGTGTGACACTGTCAATCTGTTGGTTCTGTCCAAAGAAACCAGGGAAAGGTGGGATGGAGGTGATAGGGGAACCAATGTTCCTGAGTTCAAGTGGGGGGTAGTGTATGACAATACTTGGCATTGTCATCTGATATGCCAGAGTCTGACATAGAAACTTGGGCAAGTCTAGGCTCCTGTGGATGGGTTGTGTGGGGACCTGCAAAGGCACAAATCTCAACGGTTTCATGGGAAAGGCCATGGGGAAAGGGATCTGGATGTTCAGTGCCTCTTAGGCAAGTTGAGGTGGAAACTGGAAGCCACTAGCCAAAACGTATTCACTATCCCTTTCCAACAAATCTGCATCTCAAACTACCGGACATAAGTACAGAGTAAAACTGAAATGTGAAGAAATTTCTTTTGTTCAAGTTTAGAGAATGTATGGAATGCTCTACCACAGAGAGTCATGAGGGCTAGATCGCTGGAAGTATTTAAAGAGAGGGTAGACAGATTTTTGAAATAGCAGAGATTTTAGGGTAATGATGAGCTGGCATGAAAGAGGAGTTGAGGCCTGGGGCAGATCTCAGCCATGATCTTGTTGAATGGTGGGGCAAGTTTGAGGAGCTGAATGGTCTACTCCCTTTCTTAGTGCTTACCTTCTTATGCTATTGTGTTAGAAATCGAATTTATACAACTGCAAAGAAGATGGCTGAGAGCATATCTGGAGTGGGTGGAATAAGTGTCTCAACCTGTGAGGTCAGTTGCTTCAAGACCCATTGATGTGATGCTCTTTAGAACCCTTTAGAACATGATGCATAGATCCATACACTGCATGGATCTCAGACCTACTGTCTCCCTAATCCCTACTGATCCTAATATATTGGAGTGCTCTGTGTTGTACACTTTCCTGGGCCAGACATTGTTCTGATGAAGAGTCATCTAGGTTCAAAATGTTAGCTTGCTCTCCCTCCATGGATGCTACTTGACCTGTTGTGATGTCCAGCATTTGTTGTTTTCAGTTCAGATCTCAGCACCTGTGGTAATTTGCTCCTGAAGTTACTGAATATAGACAACTAGTCAGGCAGCACCTATGGAGAGTGAAGCATAATTAATGGGTAGAATCTTGTGCTGCTCCCAGGCGTGGGAAGACAGAGAGTATCAAACTATGTGAAGTGGGGAAATACCGGCTGAGTTACTAAGACACATCTATTGCCAGACATGGAAAATAAGCTGTGTTAATTAGCTGGCTGCGTACCAACAGCATGTATTCAGAATTTTTTCCATGGAAAACCAGTCATTATTAAGGAAGTGTGAGAATCAGCACTGCTTTCCATTTTTTAGCATTGGTTTGTACAAGGGTTCTTTAATATGCCCTCTTAAACAAATCTACAATATATTGCCATGAATTCTTTGCATATTTATCTTTCAGTGGTTTCAAAACCAATGTTGAACAAAAGAATTCAATAACGTCTACATTACTCACAACAGAAACATTCATGCCCCAGCTTTATTATATATGTGGGAAACTGGCCTACTCTTTATATTTATAATAGGACTTATATTTTATGTTTAACATTGTTTAAAGCATTTGTATTATGAAGTAAAAAAACAGCATTTTGATTTGCTCTATCACAGGAAAAAAAGAAAAAAAAAACGTATTCCTGCATAAAAGTTTATGACTTTAGATAAGCATTCAATGGTTGGGATTAATGTATTAACATAGATGGATTAATGAACAGGAAGCAGACAATTAGGACTTGTGGGTCATTTGTAGGTTAGTAAACTGTAACTGATAGAATGTCAGAAGGTTAGTCCTGGGGTCTCAACTATTTACATTCTGAATTACTTGAATGAAGTACCAATTATTTTGTTGTCAAATTTGCAATGATGCACAGATAGGTCAGAAATCAATTTTTGAGAATCATACAAGGAGACTGCAAAGGAAATAGATGAAGTGAATGGGCTGTTGTTTGACAGATGGAGTATAAAGTGGAAGACATAATGTTGTTCCCTTCAGCAGGAAGAATAGAAAAATAGATTATTGAAATTTAGAGAGATAGATTGCAGAATGTTGCAATATGTAGGGATTGGTTACCTCATATGTTAATCATAAAATGTCAATGTGTAGGTTTAGTAAGTAATTAGAAAGATAAATGGGATGTTAGCTTTTATGCAAAGGGGGATGGAGTATAAAAGGAGGGAATTCTTGCTATAATTGTACAGAGCACTTGTGAGTCTGCACTTACAGGATGCAATTTAGCCTCCTTACTTAAAGAGGGATAAAGTTACTTTGAAGGTTGACTAGATTGATTCCTGGGATGAAAGGATGTCTTACAGGGAAAGGTTGAGCAGGTTATGCCTGGACTCATTAGAGGATTAGATGAATGAAAAGTTATCTTATTGAAACATAATTCTGAGGGGGCTTCACAGTGTAGTTACTGAGAGAATATTTCTCCCCATGGGCAATCTCAAACTAAGGAGCAAAATGCACAATAATGAACCCTCCATTTAAGTTGGAGCTAAGGAGAATTTCTCCCTTTAGAATTGCATTAATCTTTGGAACTTTCTTTTCAGAGATCAGTGGTGGTTGAATCATAATCAATGGTGAGTCGAGATCTTGGAATTCTGAGGGAGCCAAGGGTCTGTGGGGCAGGCGGGAAAGTGGAGTTATAGTCAAAATAATTTCAGCCACTGTCTTATTTGGTTGAGGAGGGCTCAAGGGGCCAAATGTTTCCATTTCTGTTTCCTATGTGATTCAGAGGAGAAAAACTGTCAAAAGTGACATCCATGAGTCCTGCTGATTCACTGTGTCTCTGCCAATTTTCCATTTATGATTTTGTTGTTTTGCACAACTTTTTTCCCCACTGCGTGACCCTTTTAAGTTATTTTGTGCTTAGTGGGCATGTGTTATTTATTATGCAACTTCTGCCCCCAGTGACATCACTCACCTGCTCAAGGACCACACTGCATGTTATGCCAGTCCCACGTCGATCTCCACCCCCATGTCGATCTCCGCCTCCACATCGATCTCCACCCCCATGTCGATCTCCGCCTCC